>NC_050593.1:34201803-34371803 GCF_013368585.1 Megalops cyprinoides
GGCTGTGATGTCGCTTGCCTCGCCAGTGAAGGCTCTGAGATTGCGGGGGCTGAAGGGGTCAGCAGCTGTATGTGCAGGAACAGTTTGTTAGTTCAGATAGAATCGCGGTTTTGTGGGTGGAATCTACAGCCGCGTTCTCAAAACGGGCGGCGTCCTGGAAAATTGATCAGCGAAAGTAATAAATGAAATAGCAATCAAGTCGTAGCAGCAGCAGCAGAATTATTATCAGGGAATCTCAGACAACGTGTGTGAAAACAGGTAGCAGTTTATCATGCAGAGCTGGAACAGCTCGGCAGTGTAAATGCACAGCAAAGAACCGCTCTGAGGAGAGTCACCGCAACGTGCCTGTCAAGATCACATCTATGGATCACTGCATCTGTATAAGTGATTTTCAATTTTTTTTTGTGTGTTTCTTTCTTATTACAAGGAATAGAGATGCCTCAGTCAATTTTACTTCAAACAGAAACAAGACCGCTGTAAATTTGAAAGTATAAGATCTGGTATATGGCTGTGGAATGTTAATAGCTCTACCTTTTTTACCATGTATGCAGTGTAATTACTGAAGCACATTGAATTTTTTTTTTCCCCTTAGAGATTGAAATTATAGTCCAGCTCCTCCTTGCAAAGATGAATTGTGTCTTTCTTTTCTGTGGGAAGGAAGTGTTGAATCCAACCCCTACTGGGAAACAAAAAAGTAATGCATATCTCACTGTCTTCTCTGTCCGCCAGCATAATGGGATTGAAATTTTAATGCACTTGTAGTTTTGCAAATGGAAAGAGTTGATAGACAGTTGCACCTCATATTTGTGAACACCCAGGGTTTAATGCATTCTAGACTGCTGGTATTCTTATGTTCCATCTAACAAAATCTGTTCTGCGGCATAAAAGAAAAGGGAAAGCATTGAATGATTCCTCAAGCTTTCTATCAAGCCCCTTGCTTTCATGGCTAAGTCTAAAGGGCACGTCAGTCGTCCTGATTCTCTCGGAGAGGTAATTATCCTTTTTCCTGTCATGGAACAACAAATGATCGCTAACCACCAAGGCACATTTGCGGAAGCTGAATAGGGAGGAGAAACAGGCCTTCATTTTAAGGCGGCTGCATATCTACCTTTATCACAATTTAGTTTGTCTCAGTAGTCTTTTATCTGTGTGTGTGTGTGTGTGTGTGTGTGTGCGTACCTGCATGTGTGTTTGCGAGCATGTTTGTTTGTGCATTATTGTATGCGCATATGGCCTACATTTGGATTTATTCATAGCATTACACTGTTTTTTTTTGGGCTATTTTGCTCTTTGTATTGTTCAAGTAATTTCCCTATCTAGGACTCCATTTTTTCCTTTCAGAAAGACCCATGAATGGGAGGAAAATTATCACAATTACTCATATAATTGAGCCGTCTTTGTAGCAAGTGCAGCCCCAGTCGCCTTTTTCCATCAGGAAAATGGTTTCATTATAGGGGTTTTTCATATTCCCTGACATGGCTGTGCAGAGGACTGGGCGCGTGGATGAGATACAGCGGGAACAGGGCAGATCGTTAAGGTCACAGTGGGAATAATTATCCCTGCTATGGAAAGAGCATCTAGACCCTTTTCTCTTCCCCAGCATAAATGTACTGTCCGTGGCTTTTAGTCACAAAGAACTTTGTAATAAAGGGAGCTTCCGCCTACTACTTATACAAAAAAGAGGAGAGTGAGGAGAGGGGAGAGAGGGAGAGGAGAGGGAGAGAGAGAAAGAGCACAAGAGAGAAAGAGAGAAAGACTTATATCAACATGACAATTTTCCATCATTAAGGCTAATGACAGGCTAGGACCACAGGGATCAAAGGGAGAAGAGAAAGGAGAACGCATTCAGGTGTCGGCCGAGAGCTGACCTCCTTCCTGTCTTTGTCGGCCACTTAACTCTTAACAAACTGTAAAAAAAGGAAGTGGGAGACAGCTGAAGCGTGGTCTCTGGGCTCGTACCCAGCCAAGCGTTTCATTAGGAAATCTGCATTTCTCCCACTTTACAGGAGAGCCTATTTATTGAGACGCTTGCTGCAGTTTATTCAGCCTTTGTCTCAATGAGACAAAGTAAAATATACGGTTTCCACAGTTATATTGGGCTAGTTTTGCTTTGCACCCTCTCTACAAACACAAACACCACAGATGATGTTCTAGAATTGTTTAAATCTCAATTGATTTTTTTGTTTTGTTTTTTGAAAATTATAAATTACTGAGTTTATAGATTTAATGCCCAGTATTTTTAAGCCGCTTGTATTAGAATACAAATTCAGGTCACCAAGAGCATCAGCTCATACGGTGTATTCATTGATTACTTTGATTAATTCGTTTAATTCTTTTAATTCATTAACAGCTACTTATTATGACACATTTTTGGTAACTCCTAATTGGGAGATCATTAAAGATTCTGTAAAGGTTCGGACAGGTCAGGTGGAAGACCTCGTTTGCTTTTAGCGCCCTGATTTTGCATGGTTACTGGAGATAGTTGCATCTCCCTCATTCTCCTGTTTAGCCGTGGTGTTCCCCACTGATGGGAGCTCAGATATTCAGTTATGTGAGGCAAGCACAGAGAGGTCCCCTTTAAGCCACCTTTGACAACAGATGAAAAATAGCAAAGCTGAATGAAAGGGTACAGAGTTAATCTTCTCATCTGTTCTGAGAATAATTAATTGATCCAGTTTTTTTTTAAAATTTTGTATAAGTACATCAATGTTTAGTTCAGGCCGCAGCGAGCATAACCTGCCTCTGAAAATTATAACAACTCAGATTTTAGGAAGTAAGCAGAAATAGCTGCTGTAAACACACACACACACACACACACACACACACACTATGCACCAGTCAAGGGAAAATCTGTGGTCCTCTGTGTTATCCCAATGATGTGATGTTGTAGTGTTGAGAATCATGGGAACTCCTATAATTCCCCCTTGACGACTCTCTCATCCCTAATGACCGGTAAGGTCATTCTGAAGCACAGGGATCTGGGAGGTCACTAAATGGCCAGCTGACATTCTGTTGAGTGTGCAGGTGTACATTACCCACAGTGTCTGGAGGCAATTAAGTTTGTCTGATCTCATAAAGACCGCTCTGCTTGATTTCAGTTTTAACCCTGTGAGTTCCAGTATTGCGAATATGCCAAAAAAGCTATGTGGAAATCATATTATATGAATATAGAATGTACAAACTAAATATTTTAAAATTTTGGTTGTATTTTTTTCCCTTTTTGAACTCTAAAATAATTATTCAAGTAGCATTATGTGAGTTTTTATTCATATCTACATCGCATATCTACTTCACAGCTGATATTAAACAGTCCTTGGAATTACAATAAATATGCAGAGGTCTATTTATTTAATGTTATTTATGACTATTTTTACATTTCATCTGTCTTCGTCCATAGGCATCATAATTGCAGCAGTGTGTGGTTTCATTTATTCAGACTCAATGTATTAATCTGTTAAGGTCTTTTGAAAGCCAAATATATGAAAACTGATTAATTGCATGTCTGTTTTGGGGCTCAGAATATTTGATGATGCCTCTTATCACTTTCCAAGTAAAACAGCTGGCAAAGGAATCATAATGTTGAGCTTGGCGAGAATTTAAAAACCACAGTTCTTTCAAAAACATAACCATAAATATTATGTTTTACATTTTTTGTCTTTATCCAATGAACAATCTACTAATATTAATTTCCTTATAAAGCTGCTACTGGCAAGTAGAATCTAACAGCTTCCAGGTCTGCCAATATTTCATCAGTCAAAGGACAAGCTGCTGCTGTCATTGATCATCTAGAATTTATTGCATCATCATAAGATGTCAGGGAGGTCATTACATTACATTCATTTTTACATTACATTCATTTGGCAGATGCTCTTATCCAGAGTGACTTCCAGCACAAGACAACAGAAGTGTATCCATCCAAACTATGAGCAATAGTGTCAAACCAGTCTGACAACACTCCCAGGCCAGTGAGTGTGAGTGCAACACCATTCAAGCACTACCACAGGTTAACTTGTGCAGTATCAATACATAGCCCCACGTATTTTAAACATCTTATTTGAAAAACCTTTTTATTCAGTTTCTAATGTGGTCATAATACCATATTCAAAATTTAATTCTTTATTTTGAAGATTAAACCAGTTTATATTATTAATTTATCTGAAGTTTTGAGAAACAATGGTGTATCGTCTTTGTGTGCCCAAAGTTACATTTTACCACGTTAAGGCAGAAAAACGCTGCTTTCACTCTTTATAGATGCTGCCAGCGAGATCAAACAGCTAGGCAGAAACCACCAAGCATTTAGCATGAGCAGCGCTAGCAAAGAGGTCCTGCCAGGGTGAGATCCTGCCAGGGTGGGGGCCAGGGCTCTCCTCACTGCGCTTCCTGCTAGATTGCTGTGAGTCACAGGTCCTCGCAGGAAGTGTCCCAGACACATGTCTCGCTGGCCGATGATGTCAGACACAGGGCCTAACTGACCAGCTGTGTCGCTGTCCCCTCAGAATGGTCCAGTTTGGCCACTGGGGGCCTCAGACATGCCTCTCTGCCCCAATCCTGGGCGCTCGTTCACTCACCCGCTCATTCACTCACTCACTCACTCACTCACTCACTCACTCACTCACTCACTCACTCACTCACTCCCTCACTCACTCACTCACTCATTCACTCCCTCACTCATTCACTCACTCACTCATTCACTCACTCACTCACTCACTCCCTCACTCACTCACTCACTCACTCACTCATTCACTCACTCACTCACTCACTCACTCACTCACTCACTCCCTCACTCACTCATTCACTCACTCACTCACTCACTCACTCACTCACTCACTCACTCACCAGCACTCCAGCAGATTGTCTGAGAGATGCAAATAAACGAGTTACATTATATATTATATATATTATATATATATTATAATAATTGCTCTTGTGTTAATAGTGAACTTAGAATATTGTATTTAGATAAAAGTAATAATAGACATAATAATGTATAGGTTTGGGACACTGAGTGTGTAGAACAATAAAAAATAATTTGCTAACCACATCTGGTTAAATACAACATGAATACCAAGTAATTCTTTAATATTTCAAATAATACATCAAAATGAGGTTTCTGTCAAACACAATGAAATTGTCATTGAGAAAGGGATACCTTCTGCATGTCTGTTGCATATTCCTTTAATTTTAACACATACTCTCTCAATCATTTGTAGAGATCATGTCCAAAAATTAATTTTTGTCTATTTCCAAGTAATTAAATTGAAATTATATGTGCAATGGAAAGAAAATAACCTTATTGACTTGAAGTGGTCTTTCATAGACTTCACATTCATCAAGATGAAGCAGAACTCTGTCCTTTTGTTGGTAGACTCAACCATGATCAACTAACCTGCATATCAAGCAACCCAACATTCAGGCTATGTTTTGCATAGCCCTATATATTAACCCTGATATATTAAACAGCAGCAGAACAACAGCATATTAAATGCATTTTAATCTGCAACACCACAATTAAAATTACAGTGGCAAGGTTACGTTTTTTAAATTGTTGGATCAGATGGTCCGTTATATTATGCTTAATTTTTCCATTAAGGTTCTGTTTGTTGTAGGAGAGTTTTACGGAAGCTCATCCAGTCCATTTAGATTTAATTAAACTTCCCCCAGTGAGTTAGCAGAGGACAGACCCCATCCAGAGGAAAGGAAGACCGTCAGAAGAAGAATGTCCAAATTGTGAGGGGATGCCTGTCCCCCACCACTCCAGCAGCTCAGGTCTGGTTTGGGAAGCCTCCTGTCTTGGTCACATGTTAAATTTGGAGCAATGACAACTTGCTTGGTGCTGTGCTTAATTTTATTAATGTTGACTTGACTTTTTAAGTCTTTGTATTCACAGCACCCATGCAGTCTTAGCGGGCTTTTCTCTATGACATTTAGGCATAACATTGAACTCATTCATAAATGCTCAACATAATGTATGCTGGTGTCTCTGCTAGTGATGTGAAACATTTCCCCATGACCAGGTTGGGTACAGTAACTGAGGAGCCTTTACTGTTGATGTTACAGCTGGGTCAATGCATTTTTAAACAGAAACACTTAACTGTGATTGATTTGATCCAACTACATGTTAGAGAACAATCAATCTGTGGTGCTTAACTTATTGTACTTACAGTTTCGATTAGATGTTGTCCCTGTATGGTCAATGTTGTTGTTTTTCAAGACGGAGAACTCCTCACTCTGCTGTGGACAAACAATGACCTCTGAAGCCAGAATTATGAAGAAAAATTTCCATTTCTATAGATGACAAAAGACAGGTCATTTCTGCGTTAACAGTCTGGGTCAAATGGAAGAAAACACAGAAAGCTTTCCTTTTTGCAAAACAGTTAAAGCAGAAACTATGACTCAGCCATCACTTACTAATCTGACAAAAACCTTCTGTCTCGGAAGGTATTTGTAGAGCGGTTGTATCATTCACTTTGACCAGAAAAGATAAAGTGATCCACAAACTTTATGTATTAAAGTGGAAACCTCGTCTACTCTGGTAAACTCTCTCCCGTCAGAAAGACACACATGAAAATTTAAGGTTAATATATTATTTTTACTTTAATTTTAATTTAGCTACAGGTATGCAAATTGTAAAAAACATAAACTGATTTCTGTTTTTCTGGGTTTTTTTAAAAATATTTATTTCTGTATACAAAACTTCTCATGGTGCGTGATCTGATGCCCCAAGTGTAGGCAGCCATCAAGACATTTATACAGTTTCTTTTTTTAAACTGAGATGTCTAATTGCTTATTGTTTTCGTTTAGAATTGCTGTAATCCATCTCTCTCTAACACCGACAGCCTTCAGTGTTCTCAACAGTGTGAGGCTGCCCTTGTGCTGTCTGTCTATTAGCACATGGTTAGCACACTGTTACAATCACACTGAGTGAAGCACAAACAGACTTAGTGTACAAAGAGTAAACATCTTAACCAAGACTTTGGAGCCTGTGTTTATGTTCTACAGGGACAAAGAATTTTTTTGTGTGTGTCCAAAGAGTGAGTAACAGCGATGCAATTTGCACATGGAGTGCTGTACAATCCACAGAGATAAGGCAAGGTGGATGGATCCACCTTGGGCTTTGTATGACGGTTAAGTAGCCATGAGTAGATTACTAAACAATTTACAGCAAATACAGATATCTGCTATAGTAAGGTTAATGAGCAGGGTACTTAACTCGAATTTAGAGTGAAGTCGCGTTTTAACTGTGCAGTGGGAAGCGCAGCTGGCTGTTTCTCCTGCGTGTCCCGTTAGAGAGCAGAGCTGCTCCACGCTGGGGGCTCGCTGGACTGCCGTGTGGTGCGGGTCTCAGCGGGGGTCGCCCTCCTGCGCGGGGATCTGCACAGTGTCTGGCTCGGACCGCTGGAGGCATGCTCCGCTACCCCTTCCAGCGCAACAGACCGCTGCATTCAAGCAGGGTCCAAAGCCTCCTGAAGAACATTCTGTTCCGCGCTCTTCTCACACTGTTCTGCGGTAGACCGAAATGACTTCATGCAATCAGAAATATCCTATCGTACTTTTTTTTATAATCGATGGCTCTGATGAACAGAACTCCCAAAAAGGAAGATACAAATTTACCAGTACCAGTAAATCCAGTGTCTTTTTAAATATATAGAATAACAAAATGTTTCCTGGCGTAGATTCGTTTGATGAATGAGGAGCACTGTAAATTGGAGAATGTATCAATCACACATCTCATGGGCATAGCGTCCCATTTTATTAGAGCGCTCGAGCACGTCCCTCAGACTGAGATTAAACAGCGCTGAGTAGCTTGTGCCACCGCTAACAATTTAATCATTCAACATCCCTGACATGCACTCTGGAGCAGAAGTCTGACGTACTGCAAGACCATGGTTAGGTTAGGTGCAGGCGGCAAGATTAATTTGTGAAATGTATTTTTTCCAGGGGCTGTGGCAGTAATTCTTGTTTTTTGGTGAAAGGCATTTTGGCCTGGCAGTTATAAAATGTTTTCCATTAGCGGACTGACATCAAGACTGCCTCACACAACTGAAACGCATCACCTGTAATTGCGCTCTCCACTCCAGCTCCGCTTGCGGCCGAGACCCCGGGAAAGCCGGCGCAGGTGTTAAAACACACCCCGTCTCCAACGCTCCCGCTGCTAATGACTTCTGTTCTTCCGAATGCTCTTCATACTCGTGTCTGTTTGTGGGGCTTTATTTATAGATCAGCCCAACGGCGATTGCATCTGAAGGTGTAGAAGTTGTGACTTGAGATGTCTAATATGGACTAACAGGGTAGCAAGTTTGCCTGAGAACCCAGCATTGTGAGAGATAGCATCTTCTTTATGTGATCAGAGCAATGGAATAGTGTAAAGTAAATACACGACGGCTTCGTGCTGTTCACATCTGAGTGACCATTCCCAGGCTAATTTGCTTTAATTTCTCTAACTCACTTGACCATTGCGACTGACCTGCCTCTCAGATCTCTTTTAAATGGTCTCCTCCGTCGCGTAATTGTTGCCTGCTACCCACCTAAATGTACTTTTCTTTAAAGAAAGGTTCATTTTTGTTGATTACATTAGATGTCGAAAAACAGGGCAGTATAAGAGTATTTTGTTAAAACTATTTTTAATAGGCCTAGTTATGTTATTAATTTATCTCAATGAATTTATTTTGCAGTTATAAACGTAATGCATGCGTTTTAAAATGTGGAGGTTTTTCCACTGTATTCATGTAATAATGCAATATTTTCATTTTGTTGGAAAGTGCATTTTGAAGCTATTAAATAAATTATTTTAGCCTTGAACAGAAAATATAAACGGCTGAGTTGAAAAGCGCTAGGAAACATGTTACAAAAAACATTCGTGTCCATCTCAGAATCCCAGTTCTTCCCAGACGTAGTTACCATAATGAGGTACACAATTATGATATGACAGTTATTACGTCGCGCGCACCATCTGCCTATGATCGTCGTTTCCCTGAACGGTATGATAATAATTATGATTATATTATTTCTACCCGTATTATTTCCACTGTTGATAGAGGATCTCTTCATCAAGTAATTTTTCTTTAAATACAATATCCGCTACATACTATTTGAACCTGAAGCATTAAAAGGTGTGTGCGCGCGTGTGTGTGTCGGGGGTGGGGGTGTGAAACTGTTCTGTTTGTTTATTAGCTGGTATTATTTATAGAGCTGTGTGAACAGAGAACTACAGACAATTGCACATTCCCACAATGGTTATTACACGCCGTGTTGTCATTACGAGCATTTTCCAAACGCGTCCAAAAGTTACTTGTCCTGTGTCTTTGAGTTCAATTATGTAATTAGGTTGATAATCACAGTGACGGAATTTAACTGCCTTTAATTTGTTATTCGCGTAGAGAGTCTGAGCAGCCAGTGGAGCAGACGGTTGGTTCTGGATGTGTTTCCTCTGCTGCTGACTGAAACAGAGACGCAAGAAAAATAAAGATGAAGGTTTGCGCTCCTGCGACATCACCGTCACTTGCACCCAGGGGTGACGCGGAACAATGGTATGGTGTTTCTGCATTTCCAGTGCTCTGATTCCAGATCCATTAACTTTGGTGCTTGTTGTGACATATAATTTCAAATAGATTTTAAGCGGTAGTTTACGCTATCTTTACTTTGTGGGTACATTTTCTGAACGTCGATGTGTATCAAACAGTCTGATGGACAATTTAAGATGTGAAATTAGTCATTTTTACGACCCCAACGATTGTAAAAATGTAAATTAAACGAGAGTATACTTTATATTGATTTTCTTCCCTAATTGCTGAGCATATGGTGACAATGGTTTCGGAAAATCTTAATAGCGGTGAGAATATCGGACAATGAGTAAGAGACACAATTTGTATTACATAACAGTAATTTTGTGTTATGTTTGTGTAAATGTAGCAGGGACGCCTTACATGTAATTGCAGACACTGCAGTATTTTAAATTATGTTAAAAGCTTATACGTTTTCCAAGAATCGCTGCACTATGACGTCGTTTATGGTGGAAATTGCATTTAAGATTTTATTGGGCAAATTGGATGATCCACAATTAGTATAACATTATTCTCTATGTCTTTTGGCAACAAGATCATCATGGAATAATTTTATTAGGCCTAGAAGATTTACCAACTGCTGTGGTAACGAGATGTCTGTAGTGCAAATTACTCGAAGGTGATGTTATGTATGGTGAATGCCTTTCAGCGCGAATTACGTCTGCTATACCTGTTCCATATCCAATATGACCGATACATGCGGCTCCTCTGTAAGTATTGAGAACAGAGACATCGTTCATCGTCTAGTTTATATGTGCAGGGGTTTCTCAGTTCTAGCGCAGAATAGTTTTTATATTTAGTTAAAATGAATAGAAATCTGAATGCAATCTCGTCACCTGTACATCGGCTGTCCGTTCACTCCTCGTAGCTTTCCCAACAAGTTTCGTTACATTTTGATAGAAATCTTGTCTAATTCAGATACTTCAAATTAATATCAAATTATAGGCTACAACATACAGTCGCAGTAATTATGAAACGACTTGATTTTGGAGGAAACGCTTCAGTCTTTTTTATTTAGACTGTACCATTTCGGACTATTCCAAAATTATACGAATATAAATATAAATACAAATATTTATTTCAACCAATTTATTCAATGACGGTGTGCTCCTCGTTGGCTCTGCGCTTTCAACAGACTTAATTTGAATTAATAACAAGTCAAACGCTGCGATTTAGATGCTTTTAACTGGTAAAATACGGTGAAAAGTGAAGCACAAGCCAAAACACATAACTCCAGCATTATTTATTAGTGCTAATACCTATACTGCGGCATAATTTAGGCCCACAATGTTTCCAGACTAGGACCAAAGTAGCCTGCAAAAGCTCCTCGTTCAGATATAAAGACTAAATGGGAAACTGACATTACCTACAGGTAGAAAGGAACATTTGCACAGCGATTAATTAAAAACAATATGAATATGAAAACCTTTTTTCGTTCTGTTATTTTATTGTACGCTCATCAATCGGTCAGAGCTCCATCACACGCGCCCAGACGTGGCAAAGCCTCAACATAAAATCTAAATTCACTCCGAGGCCACGTGAATGGGGACAGCATGCAACCGGAAGTGTTAAATACATGACTAATTATGCGAATGAAAATTAAACATCAATGTTATGCTAATATGACTGCCTTCAGCTGTGGATCAGAGCACTCGAGACCAGCATTTAATGAAACAAATCAGTAAGTAATATTTTTTGCACGTGTGAAGTCTCCCAAGCGAGGACACACAGTTAACAGTTAGACCTTGGTCGGCATTTTCACAATAGTTCCTATAACCTTGATTGTTGTTTTTATTGTGATTTAAAACGCAGACTGTGCATTTAATGGAAATAATAATTCACTTACCAAGCTTATCATAATCCTCATGTCAGTGACTGAATTTTTTGTGCATATCTACGTTTTTTTTCTGATGTAATTTCATATCAACTATTTTTGTTGTTTAAGATATATAACGTGGTTTTGAATTTAGAGTACAGATTAAAAATATAGAAACGGTCAAGTTATACGAGATCAATTATTTACTTATATATTTTTTATTATTATTAATATAATTACTCTTCTTAAAGCCTCAGTAAACATTATTATTATTGTTATTAGTAGTAGTAGTAGTAGTATTGATAGTAATACATCGATATTTAGAGTAAAAGCCTCGATAGCACTTGTCCTTCTGTTCACACAATCACAGAAGGTAATTTATAAATGCCATCACGTTATATTAGGGCGTTTGTATTTATCTCATGTGACGTCACTTGTCACGTTAATTTGGATTGTGTAACGATTGTTTGTAAATATTTACAAGCATTGTGGGTACCTTTAGTCCAAACTCGATATACATTTCAATTGATGAAAAAAATATTATCAAGGTCTATGGTAATGCCAAGACTTAACTTTAACAAAAGTAAAAAAAAAAAAAAAAAAAAAAACGGGATCTCTGGGTGTGGACCAAAATAAACGGCCTACGCGCCTAGTCCAGTCTGTACGGCGATACGACATGAATGTTTGCAAATAAGTCGTCTTTACACAAGTCAGTCTGGGTGAAAGGATATTTTCCACTCGACTGCTTCCTCCTTTGTAACGCATTTGCATTGCATGTCAGTGTTGATTCGGAAATCTCAGATCTGAGTCTCATCTGTGCCATTTTTCCTGAGTTTCCCAGGTCCTCCGGGCCCAACCCCAGAATCGCCAATCGGAGCCCCTCTTGGAAGGAGTGGACCAATGAGCGCCGGTCTTTGATGAATATTCATGAGTCCCTGATTCAAACCTTTGAGGCGAGTTTGTGTAGATTCACAGCCTCGTGCTTAGACTTTTCACAGAGACAAACTACATTTTCTTATGAATGCAAAGTGGAAAACTCAGATCGGCTTAAATTGGGATCCATCCCTCACTGAGATCATAGAAGAAAACAAAAAGGACGAGGAGGAATCAACCAGAAGAGATGACAATGACTACAATGCCTGAAAGTCTTAATAGCCCCGTCTCAGGAAAGACCGTTTTCATGGAATTTGGGCCACCAAGTCAACAAATGTCGCCGTCCTCTATGTCCCATGGACACTATTCCATGCACTGTTTACATTCTGCTCCTCATTCTCAGCACGATAGCTCGTACAGTCCAGCAGCGTCTTTCCCCAGGTCTCTGGGTTATCCGTATGTCAACACGGTCGGAAGTCACTCGTCAAGTCCATATATCACCACAATACAGTCCTACCAAAGCAGCTCGACACTGACCCAGACACGGTTAGAAGACACAGGTAAGCGTGGCGTTTTTTTTTTTATTATTTCCCCAGACCCGTTACTCTACTAAACTTCCAGTCGTGAAACGTTTTTGTTTCTTCAGTCCGTCGAGCAAACACTGTATTGGAAAATTAGCCCAGATGTTGGCGTATTAGTCTTGGCAATTATTTATTGCGTAATGCTATAAACAATGCGCGCAATTAAGGGTAATTATAGCGAAACTGCAGCTAGTAAAAACTTCCAATGCGATGTTTACTGGTTTGCAGCACCGTCTGTGCGACTGTCACCTGAATTGCTTTGCTTTATTTTTTCCCGCTCAGCGCCAGAGACGGAGAAAAACACAGTGGTGGAAGGAGGAGAAGTCCGCTTCAACGGGAAGGGGAAAAAGATCCGTAAACCCCGGACGATATATTCCAGTCTGCAGCTACAAGCTCTGAACAGACGGTTTCAGCAAACGCAGTATTTGGCGCTGCCGGAGAGAGCAGAACTCGCAGCTTCGCTGGGACTCACCCAGACGCAGGCAAGTGGATTTTCTGCACACATTTATTTTAATATTCCATATGGATTGTAACCAGAAAGACTTTGTATTGACATTGACTTACGACATTTCTTTCTCTACTCGTGATTTATTTTATAAGGGTCATTCTTTTTTTACTGACATTGGTGTATTCATTCAGATTGCTTTTAATTCCGACATTTTTTCTGATTCTACTAATTTCTTAATATGAAAATAATTTTCACATCTGCAGTAGAGGAAATGCACAATTACTGTACATGGTTACTGTGTATTTCATGAAAGTATAAAGCTGTTTCAAAATGTTTACATATAATCAAACCTTTCGAAAGATTTCAAGGAGCTGTCGTCACATATGGAATACATTAATGTCTGATTTCTTGGGTCATTAAAATAAACTTACCCACGACGTATTTCACAGAGCAGTTTATGTGTTACTGATTTAATGCTTTATCCCAGCTAGATAATGAGCATACTACGCAGAAGTTCTTTTAAGTATTGTTGAAATAAAGATTAAAATAAATGAAAAAAAAAAGATTAAAATTGTTGTTTTTATCTCTTATTTACACATATCGGCTGTTGGTCTCTCTCTCTTTTTCAGGTAAAGATTTGGTTTCAGAACAAGAGATCGAAATATAAGAAATTGATGAAACAGGGCGGGGGTACTATCGACACGAGCGCACTGGCCAATGGGCGAGGACTTTCTGCGGGCTCCCCGTCTGTCACGCCGGTCTGGAACACCTCGCCCACCGTGAAAACACCGGCGGGTACACCGGGATCCTACATTCCCAATTACACCTCATGGTACCCCACAGCACACCAAGAAGCTATGCAGCAGCAACAACTCATGTGAACAGAAAAACTGTGAACCCCGCCCCGCCTCCCCCCACCCCCCCCCCCCCCTACCCAGCGATGGATGGTCCAAATCAGGGGACAGCGGGCCAGCCACTCCACGCCGCCCCGCACCCGGGCCCGCCGCAGCCGTGCACAGATGCAACGCGGAGCTTGTTTCCGAGGCAAACAGCTGACGCATCGGCATCCTGACACTGAATGACCGCTCAGAGAAACAGCCTGGAAGCAAAGAGAGGCTCAGCAGC
Organism: Megalops cyprinoides; assembly: GCF_013368585.1. Classification (NCBI taxonomy): domain Eukaryota; kingdom Metazoa; phylum Chordata; class Actinopteri; order Elopiformes; family Megalopidae; genus Megalops; species Megalops cyprinoides. Next base: position 34,216,207 of record NC_050593.1, read on the forward strand.
CGCCGTCTGCGCGGAAGGCCCAGAAGAATGTCTTTTTGTGTCCGTGGCAGAGAGGAGCGAGAGTAACATTATTAGTAAAATTAAAGCTGCTGTTCTCTACATGTTTCTGACCTCTTGATATAAGTAATATAAGAAACTGTGACCAATCTCCACAGAACACATTTATTTGGATGCCATAATTCTCAATTTTAGTTGTTTTGATTCGACTGTCCTGCGCAGATTCAGAGTCCGGCCATCGTGGCTGTATAACCATGAGACACATTACGCTACTCCATCTGTGTATGTTTTTTCCCATATAACGACCGTTACCATTTGGTATTGAAATCGGAACTGAAAACTGATCTTCAGGAAGACAGAGAGAAACATACACTTAAATATACGTCCTGTCATGTTTGGTTACAAACCTGATTTGTTCTCATGTGTTGATGTTTAATTTAAATTATTTAAATTCGATGTCCTCTAACGTAGTATGTTTACATTATTTAAGAGCGTGAATGTGTTTTAGGGTGTTAAATGATTGAACAAAGACAGAAAGCTGAAGAGCTACAAGTGCTCTTTCCGAGCTGCAAGACGGCAGCCAAGCCCAAACAACACATTAAAATCTCAAAACATTTCACTGTCCTGTTGAAAATTAAGTTGTATAGCTTTGAAGAAGAGCATTTTGGAAATACTAGTAATGTCAGTATTTTGTGTGACGTGCGTTGGGCGGGCTGGTGTATATTGACATAAATACTGTATGAGGCATATTCAGCTTTGTATGTGTGTGGCTGTACACTCGGTGCATTGTGAAATAGAATTTGACCTTTGACAATGAATGTCTTTATTAAGATTCATGTGTTTAGCGTTATATATGGCATAATTTAGTTTTATATTGATTACGTTAATTTATGGTTTTGTATTATGGAATTATTTGTATATAGTGTGTAAAATCTGAAGACAGTAAAATATGATTTTAAAAAAGATAATATCAAATTGTCAGAATCATTTACAAACATTTCTTAAATTTTGTATTTAACTTTAATTTGCTATTATTACTGATACAAGACGTATTTATACTCAGGCCTTGATGAAATTAATTTTCAGCGTAATGTGTAAAAATACAGTTACTCCAGGCTGAATATTAAGTAAGCTACATCATAAGGTTTTGTAATACTGGTTACAGAGTTATTGAGAGTGTCTCTCCTGGAATACTTTCAAATGCTTTTACAACTAAGACAAATGCAAAAACAAAGCCCACTTATTCAGGTCGACGGGAAATGCACATTCTGTGTATTTGTTTTCTCCGTTAATATGCTTTTATTTCTGTTTTTATCTTTATTTTATTTGACCTCTTATCTTCATCTGGTGGCTATCTATGACCCTTCTTGAAATCTGTTCCTCGAACATAATGTCTGCATTTCGTCTTGCGCTGGATTCTGTAACGTTTAATTCCTGCAACAATTGCGGTGCTTGTTCCTTTTGATTTTCATTTAGCCGCTATAAGCTCCTTTCTCATCCTCTGTGGTTCCATCAGACGCTGCTTTCATCGCTGAATGTCCGAGCGAGCACTGGTGTGTGTTAAGTGAATAATTGGGGGAGAGGCAGGTGCTGCAGGAAAAGACCGTGGTTTTGAGGGCCGGGGGGGGGGGGGGGGGGGGGGTAAAATGGAGATCAGTAAAAGTGTGGAGTTCAAATGGGCTCTTGTTTTGAGTTGATGGTTTAACTGCGCTTTTAAAGAAATTTTTTGAATGAGCTGGAGCGACTGGAGAGTGTGCAAAGTGAATGAAAACACAAATATATGCGGATACAAACGCATTTCTCTGGGGAATGTTCTCGAATGCATTTCTGCAGGATAATATCCGTAAACACATCCATTTGTTTATATGAGGAAGCGTAATATTTGGTCTTTTTTATAACGTCAAATGTTGGAAAATGTACCTTTTGATCTTTTATGTTGCGGCTATACCTCCTTGAAAACGATTTTCTCGACCCAGTGTCGTCGTTAAGGTTCACATTGTCCCTGTTACATTGTAATTACTATGACATAATTCTTACGCCTGTTGCGATTTTCATTTATCCGTTACACGCTCCTTTCTTCCTCTTCCGTCGTTCTCTGGGAATGTAGACAAACGCATATAATCAGGATCAAAGCATTTGTATCGGACATTTAAGATCTTGCATGCGCTTCGTTATATTTCTTTAATTTTAAATGCTTTCCAGTTCTGTTTTAAGGCAGGTTACATATAAGTTCATATAGGCTACACTCTGATATTAACATGCGACTGTGGAGCTGGATAATTAGACGGCTCTGACCCATTTTGACACGCATGCTGTGTGGCCCAGTAGATTTTATTTTTTTAACTCACATGGTCAGAACAGGAAACGTAACAACATGTTCTTGAGAAAACCGATAGCAATCACTGTGACCGACTTCAGGCCACAAATTACCTTCAGACTTCAAAGACACGCTGCTCGTACTAATACATGTATTTCAGCCCGGGAATAGGCTGGTAGGAAAAGAGTAAAAGATAAAATGCGGACAAATCGTGAATACCATAACCGGTGGCAGAAGCTGAATAATAATAATAATAATAATAATAATAATAATGATAATTTCACGGCATAACAATATAAGTTATTATAATTGTTATGATTGTTATATTGCGTGGAACTCTAAAATCTTTAAAATCGATATATTCTCGTTAATGTAAAAATTGTCCAATGCTAAGTTCAACTAACACGATGTGTGTCCGCTCGCATGTTTGTTTGAACTTAAATATAGTTCTGTTTACTATATAGCATGCTGACCTTAACAGCTCAGGACCTGGCGAGCTCTTTCCAATTGATCATATTAACTAAATATGAATATTTGATTAAGTTTTGACATTCAATCTGCAAATTATTCAATTTACATGTCCGACCCAATTATTCTTTTCCGCTTTATTTGAATTATGAAAGGAATCGTTTTAAAACCGCCCATTAGAGCTTTTAAAACGGGCATGATATTAGGATTTACCTGTAAATAAAATGCTAATTTCACACATCACACATTCTTAAATAGGTGGCACAAGGTTCCTAATAGAGAAAAATTACTCTCTCTCTCTCTCTCTCTCTCTCTCTCTCTCTCCTTCTCCCTCGCTCCCCCCCCCCCTCTCTCCTTTCTCTCCGAGGGACCCCAAAGTGCGCGTGCAGCTGCACATCCGAGAGGGTCAGCGTTATTCCACTGTATTCTCCCCCTGATTACAAGCGGAGCCCATCAAACGCAGCATAATTACAGTAATTTTGGGTTTATTTATTCGAATGCAGTTTCCAATCTCTGGGGTAATTATGACCAATTTTTCGCACAGGGAATCTTTTTGCATTAACAAAAGAGATAGCACGCTGAAAGACAAATTCGCTGGGCACAGAAAAAAGCGGTAAAATAGGTGAGCTGCCATCTCTCTGCTGCTGTCTTATATTTAGGCCCCAGCAAATTGGTTGCAGGTGTATGCTGCGCGATTTTCAATAGGAGGAAGGCTCAGAATTATCAATGGCACAGCGCTGGAGTAATGGAGGCCGCGCGGAGCTGCGTATTTTCTGCAACCTTCCATTTCCACTCTGACGAAATCATCTTGCATTTTTTATTCTTAAATCAATAAGAATCCTTATGTGTCTCCCAAATGATTGCAGAACAGCTGCTGGAACCTATCATTTCTTATTAGGGCATAAGCATTTTCACAACATGATAGTTTAACTGTTAAGGTTGATTTTTGTTTGTAAATAGACTAATGGTATTTTTCATCACAAAACATCGCCCGTTTTATCTGGTCTTTGTTTCAATGTTTCTGTCTGAATATTCACATTGCAATTTTTCAGAATATTTGATCCTTGTCAAAAAATAAATATGGATCTGCAAACGCATGCCGAGTATTCTTGGTGTGGACCACTTCATTCTTATGCGACAGAATAGCAATGACTTGTGGTTTTCTGAACATTCATGTATTTTGCACACCTGTCTATCAAACGAACCTATATGCTAAACGCTAATGACGCGGTTTATCTTTTTTTAGGTTATTAATGTTATGCTATCGCTGTGATGCACAAAGCCACGAATTACACGACGAACGTCATCCCTCTCACATCCACCAACAGAAGTCTCCAGCTATCTTTAATCATGTCACTTGTGTTCTTGAGGGAATTTAAAAAAAACACGCCATCCTTACCTTAAACCCTAAAAGCATCAACCACGACGGCTCTCGCGCAGCACGGAATCAGAAATCCCCTTTGTTCTCTAAAGAAGTTTCAGAAACTTAGCATCCTGGAGCGCTGTGCGGCAGCAGCGCCCGAATCCCATAAACCGTTTCCCTTGCAGCGCTAAGCGTTAGAACAGCCACGGTACAGAATATGACTGAACATTTCAGCTATATTGGCTCTCTTTATAGCTGATGGAAAAAATTGCAGATTATTAGCATAAATGTTTACTCTTCATTACGATGATGACATTGTGCACTCGAGATCTTGGTAATCTTTGGGAAAATTATGAGTAATTTTTTTTATTATTTAAAGCAACCGTTACCATGCAATTCAGACTAATTCTGCGTAGGCTCTAAACGGATATAATTATCGAGGAGTCAAGATGTTTTGCTAAAAACTATGCATTGATATTCCCATTTATTATGTACATACAACTTTGACAATGTTGATGCTTGAAATAGCTGAAAATCGTCTTTCGCCAAAATTGCAGTCCATATTAGGACATCTAAAATTGCGAAGAATTTTATAGTAATTGCAGGCTTTCAAATCTGGGAGTCAGAATGCTCAAACAACAAATGCAGATAAAATTACACATCAGAGTATAAATTACGCAAAAGGGTAGCGCATTTTTCAAGTTGTCCACAGGATTCCAGAGGTGTCGAAAGCCACATTACCGCTAGTCTGTTGGGGGAAATGCTGATTGCGCACAATTTAAAACTATGTTAATCAAACATTATATAAATTTGACTTTTTATCCATCATATTGCTTTGCATTCTGTAGAAAAAAATATTTTCGTGAGCTGGAATGTGGGCCTGTAAGACTCAGTTTATCGTTCAATGTATCCAGTTCTTACTGTTGCAGTGTCCAAGAGCGTAACACACTGAAATCAGTTAACGCATTTAGTAGGCAGGAGAAGAGAAATAGTTTTGATATTGAAACCATGACACTTTGAAAAAAAATGACACATACAGCGATCACAGTTCGGAGAATCTTGTCTTCTGGGAACATTCCAGAAGCAGTATGAATAGACACATGCTTTTTGAAGAGGCTTTTAACTTAGATTCTTGCCCACATGTAAAATTCTGCATTCCATCCAAATGTCTCCAGGGGAACTGTCAGAGCTAAACGCATTTCATTGACACCATGACTACAACTGCATTATGTATGCATCTGATATAGGATGCGATGCGATATGTCTTAATTATCAAAGAAAAAAAAACACTGTATTTAAGTACTACCGATAACATTTCCTGGAGTTCAAGCTATGTACGCACTGTATATGTTTTAAACGTTGGCATTTGTCAATCTGTTTTGTGATCCCATGGTTTAATTCACATCGTAGCATCCCTAGGGATTCCAAATGTAGAGATCACCGCTTCGACTACTCCACGGCGAAAGCGTAAATCGTGTAGTGCGGTATTCACTGAAAAGTGCATCCAATTATGCAAAATAGTACAACTTTTTCAGAGCTTCTGATCACTCAAAGAAAGCAAAGACGGCCAAGTCAGAAGGGCAAACCTTGCAGTAGGGTATTACAGTGTGTTAAAACAAGTGAACGAGACTATAAAATAAAAATAACGTCATAATGTGTATTTTGTATTGCATGTCCATAAATACCGCAGAAATACACTTTGTGCTTTAATAACCTGATATCTACTCCGGTGGAATTTTAGTCACCTTTCGTACTCACTGCTGAATCATAGTCACATCAAGATACAACAACGCAGAAAACAAACGCGCAAATACTACATGTACGTTGAAATCAGTTCCAGAAAATGTCATTTTAAATAGCTTACCAAGCCTTCTGAAAAAAAAATGTCGTGGTAACGCAGCAGCTTTCCAAAGTAAAAACACTTGTCAGTGTGAGACGTGCGTATTTAATGTGGTATTAATAAGGCCGTCGTCCATTGCGAAAATCACACCGCACCAGCGAGTCGTGGAAATTCCCACAAACACAGGGGGTGACTGTAAGAAATTTATGCGATTAACGTTTGGGGGACAAATGTTCCACGTCTCCGAATTAATAATTACTTTACGTCATTTTTGAATATGTAAGGCGGAGTTTTGGGGAAGGAGGTAAGATATGATGTGTTCTTTCCCAAAAATTTTACATAAAGTCTCATCAGATATATATTTAAAAGTGCTGATTGGAAGGGCCTTATGGCGTGCGATTGAACTGGAAGTTGCATGCAGTGTTTTTATTGGTTTGCTTGGGGCGGTTTTGAGCCTAGTTTTTGGCTGTGTGGAGTTCATAAAAAGTCTGCGGGAACGCGCTCCGACTCCAGAGAGTCTGCAGAGCTGCATCCAGCCAAACTCCATGCCCTCTGTGTGCGTGCCGAGGCGTGTTGCCCTCGAACACTCTTCCTTTTGCACCACAGGCTGTGGCTCTAAGGTCCCATGCAAAGACGCCTTTCGAACAATCTTTACAACGTCCGAACACCTTTCTAAAAACGTCAACAAGAAATTGCACAAACCACGGCGTGACCGTTTCACATTCCGCTGTTGTTATGTTCCGCATGATAATTATCGAGAACTGGAAATATTTCAGCATTGTTTCGTTGACCTTATTATTGAGAAAGTGTGGTATTTTAGCAAAAGACGTCCTCGCAGTACAGAGTCGCGTTGTGCGGACAGCCGTTTCGTCAGCGAGGAATACTGGGAGAAATTCACTGGCGCCAGCCTGATGGAGGCGGGGTCGAACGAGAGTCTGTCTTTCCGAAGGAAATATTTCAAGATAATTCGAGCACCCTGAAATCGACCCAGACGCTTTACAAAACAAGCTTAACGTCTAGTGAAATGCAGTTCACTGTGTCCTGTCGAATGAGCACAGAACAGTCTGAAGGCATGGTTACGGACGAACAAACTGTTGAATAGAGGCCGCGTAAATGTCTCGGACACAGTCAACATGTTTTTAATTAAGAAACTTCTCAGTTACATAAAGGTAACAGCGCAAAAGTCGACTTCGTAATAAATATTCAAGACAATAAAATGTTTACATGTGAATGAGCGTAGAATATAAACAGCAGCTTTCTAATTTTAAGAACGCAGTAGTCTGCGAAATTTAAACAAGATGGAAAACGTCTATCAATGGCGACATTTGAAAGAGATACCTGTGGCTGTATAAAACACGAAATGCAGACACATGATTTCCAATGTATGTCACTTACCTTATATACAAATAAAAATTAAACGCATAGATTACTAAAACGAGTTTCGGTACATATAAACATTTGCGTCTGACATAATTGAGGTCATTTTCAAAAGGCACCAATACAGTTTAAAGAGTGCTACATATTAGATTTATTGATACAATGCCTGCTGTGAAACAAGTTACTTGCAAATATTTCACGGAAACAAGTCCATCTGTGAAATGTAGCTAATAAAATACTTTCCTTGCTTTGGATATTAGTAGTCTTTAAAACAGTAGCTTTTGTTTTTTCATATCCCCCAACAAACAACAACAAAATAAATACAAAATAATTTAAAATGTAGTGATCTGTCCAGAAGACGTTACAGGCCTCTTGCAGAATCTTAAAAAAATATATAGGCCTATACAATTAAATAAAAAGGCAGGTGAAAATAGACAGAGAATTGTTATCAAGGTCAAGTTTACCATAGCTGCGTCTTTCTTGTTTTTGTCCTCTAGCCATGGACTTGACGTCGGCCTGGAAAAGCCAATTCGGTGATACCTGTTTCTTTCATAGATTCTCTCGAAGAGTCACTACGACAAGTGTTAAAATATCGCCCCCGCACTCATCGCGGGGTTGTGATGGTGCTGTAACAGCGGGTTGGGCTGTAGATGCGCCGCGGAGTTTGTGGACGAGTACCAGGAGTAATTTGCTAAAAACGTAGGGGCTGTCGTATTGGGAGGGCTGGTGCTCTGAGCCAGGCTGGTGTTTATACTGTTCATTCTTTGATTCTGAGGAAAGTCCCAGGCGGCGGCGGCAGGCGGGGAGTTGCAGGGGGGAGATTCGCAGGAGGCCACATGTTGTTCTGGGGGGATTTCTCCGCTTTTCCACAGCTTTTTGAACTTCGAACGGCGGTTCTGGAACCAGATTTTCACCTATGAAGAAACCGAAAAAAAGAATTAAACACTTCTCATCTGAATTAAGTGTTATTAGCAATGAGCAAGATTTCTACAGTACAGTAGGTGATGCAGGTTTTTTTTTCTCCAGGCCTAGCAAGTCGGATTAAGGATCCGAAAAATAAAATAAAATAGAATAAAAAATATAGGCTATCTGTATTTTGTCACCTGTGTTTGCGTGAGGCCCAACGAGGCCGCCAGCTCAGCTCTTTCGGGCAGAGCTAAGTACTGCGTCTTTTGGAACCGTCTCTGAAGTGCTGCGAGCTGGAAGCTGGAATAAATAGTTCGGGGTTTCCTGACTTTCTTCGGTTTGCCATTGACCATTCGGATTTCAGGTTCAGCCTCCTCTTTCTCTGAGATATACACACACAAAAAATCAAGAGTTACACATGCGAGTCCGGAAAATCAAAGGATCTTGCCACAATCGAGACAATCATGACTGCTAACTAATATGATTATTAAATTAGATGTTGTTTACCTGCATCCGTGGGGGTTGGGGAGGCATTGGAACCGTAGGAGCTGTACGTGCCGTAGGACGGACTGAACCCGAGGTCGTAGGGTTTGGTATTGTAGGGAACACTGTTCATTCCACCGGTGTGGTACTGGTAAGAACTGAGCTGTCCGTAAGGCGATCCTGCGCAGTGTCCAGACTGTTGGTTGTTGTTGTAGTAGCTGCTGTCCGTCGCGGTGGACACTGGTAGAGTCGGTGATTCCAGAGATTTGTGCAAACTGTGATAGTTATTCGAGGTAATCTGGTTCGAATGCATATCTGTAGCGAGACTGTCAAAAACTCCAGTCATCGTATTTCAAAAAAAGTTGAAAATAAAAAACAAAGTATAGTCTTTAAAGACGAAATCGTTAGAAGTAGTGCTATAAAATATTTTAGAATGGCTTGGGAAACGTATGAATAAGCGGATAGTTTATGGATGTCCGTGGTCCGTTTGGCTGGACTGCACTCGCATCGCAGCCTCTGCGCCCGGGATTCCTGATTGTCTGCTGCAGAGATGCTCGCGGGCGCGCATTTATCGCGCGTCACGTGGGAGGCAGAGGCCGTCCGCGCGCAGCAGCCAATGAGTGCGGGATATTCCGGAGCGGTTCTGCGCATTGCCGCTCTGTCGCTGTTCGCTGAATTATTTGTTACCGGTTTGATGTATTTTTCAACATAAAACTTCGCGTAATTTTAATGCCATTTAGTATATTGTGAGTGAAATATTACTGTCACTCCCCGAGTTATAAAAAGCGTTAATAATTAAGCTCTGACGTTATGGTAGTCAGGTTGTCTACTGAAACTGTATCCTTGGTTCCCTTTACTCGGCTTGAAAATATTGTCTCTAAACCATGAAAATTGAATCTATGTTCAGACACCCTCAGTGTCGTCGTAATGATTTCGTTATAGGCTTTAATTAAAAAATAATAATAATCAGCATACTTATTAAAAGAACAACATGTTGAATGTCATGTAAGATAGTGGAAGCAGCACCAGTGTAACGCGTTTCTGCCTCAGTGCGCCATCTGTCGGCGCCATAAAGATGTTAACCTGGTAACCAGACAGACTAATCACTGAAGGCGCCAGCCTTCCCAAGCGCACAGGTAAGCAAAATAGGCATTAAAACCCACGGAATTGCTGGTGCTTACTATCTGAGCGTGCCTACCTGAAGAAACCGCAGAATTCTCCCCCGCCCCAGAACAGCAAGCGCTTTACAACACATTCTGTTATCGCCAAAGAATGACTTCATGCGCACGTCTGGAACTACCATCGTCCATAGCCAATAATGTATTTTGAACAAAAACCAACAAAAAGAATATACTTACAATGAAGAGATATCTATTTGCAGAATTGTAACTAACAATAAATAGGAAAATATGTTTTATACGGCTAGCGAAACACCAAGGACTCCCACAGGGTGAATGATTGAGTGATTTAGTGAGAGATATCGTCAAATTTAAAAACACAATAAACTGGAAATGTTACTGTGAAGTCAAAGGTAAGATCATTTGTGTTCAGTCAAGGGTAATACATTTTGCTCTGGGAATACAAAATCACTAGCTCTAAGTGTCATGGGTGTTCTTAAAGCAAGTATTGTTAACCTAGTCTAGGGGTTGTTATTGTCACTTAGCTGCATTCCAATTACACAGAGGCCTTATGTCCAATCTGATGATTCAGTCAGTTTGCACAGACACATTCCAAAGAAAAGAGATTGTCATTGTTCCGGTTCCATCCTCACCCCTGGCTTTCTCCCAAGCCTTCTATACGGGCCGGAATTAAAGTGGACAATCCAGATAAATGACATTAACCTTTTCCCAGCGCATGCAGTATTTCTCAAATGTTTTAACATTTAACCACTTCTGTGTCGCCTCCAGACCAGCTCCTCCCTGACTACCCCCTCATCCCGCATTGGGATATAGAAACAAACAAAACATTCTTGAGTACAACCACAACCCAGAGATTTAAAATGAGCTGATAAACACATAAGTATTGAGTTTTGTAGAAGTGCATATATTTTGTGTAGTTAAAGATAGAGAAGAATATAATTATTACTAGCAACAGTGCAAAAAGAGGCACATTTAATAATGCTTACATTTTTCCCTCTTACTGGTAAGTAATTTGTTGAACTGTGTGTATGGTAGGCAAAAAAGTTGTATTGGCCATAGAGTTAGAGCAACTGTTGAATACTGATTATCAAAGTTAATTGTATGACCTGAGATGCTACTATATAACAACAACAACAACAATAATAATGTAATAATAATAATAATAAGAAGAAGAAGAAGAAGAGGAATGGCCTTTATTATTGCCATATCACAACATAACAAGTTATTATTCTTAGTTTGATAGTCTGATGAGAAAAGGAGAAGAGTGGTACATGCATATACATGAATGTTGGGTGGGCCTGCATTGTGCAGTTGATTCTATACAGCTGGAGCAAACAGTTCATCTGACAGATTAAACAACGTGCATCTTTGCAAATTCAGATTATTGGACAATATGAGGACAATTTAACAATCAAAATGTGACTCCCTCTAGCGCCACCTGCTGGTAGGAGTAAGTACTAACAGCCATCAAATTTTCTTCTCTGCTTTTTTAAAACTGTTATACCAGCGCCCTCGCGTGGTTAAACTTATGGATACTCCTCTGAAATTCTGTTATATGGGAAACTACACTCTCAATGCCATAACAAATCTAGTGGTGCCAGAATTGCAAGATGTTACGTAAGAATGTTTCAGAATTGCCAGATTAAGACCTTTTCAACAGCTATTTTTGCGGTTAATTAGTGTTAAAACGATGCATGTTTAATATTTTTATTGTTTTGACCCAAAGGTCATTTTTAAATTTAGTAGATACATGAGAAAAACAATTGTCCACTTTTGAAAGGCATATTTTGAAAATAGATCCAAAGCATGAGTGACATACCTAGCATGTGTATCAAATAACGCCAAGAACTGCAGGGAAACTTATAATTGTTGCCCAAATTATTACAGCACCATGGGCAGCGACCTGCTTCTCCCAGCAATCAGATGATCAGATGGACCCAATCCCTTATGCTCTATACATGTTACTGTACCAGCAATGTGACAAACTATATTTAGTTACTAGATAGCATTTGAAAAGGTGGGTACCAGACCCATTCCATATGAATGGAGCGGCATGCCATTTGTGGCACTTATCAGCTACCTAATGTGGCCTGCCAGATACCAGCTGTAATTCATGAAGTGGCAGAGCTCCTGATTACCATGGTGATGTGCAGGTGTCTCCTCTAGATCTCGCACCTGTACCAGGGTCTGACCCCCCCCCCCCCCCCCCCCAGTTTCTGACAGCCTCCTCCGGGGAACTGACAGGCCCTGTGTAAGAACAATCCACAGAAACAGCTGCTGGGTCTAAGGAAAGCCAATAAGAGGAGCATTCTTTGAAATACGCACGCTATGACTTCCATTCAGAAACACATAGTTTCACCATCTTGCATCAGAATATCCCAGTCTGTTTTCTGCCCTGCGGCAGTACGTCGATGAATTCCTTGTGGAGTCATGTTGTGATTACACAATTCTCTGTTTTGGCAGATGAGCTATTTTAGGCGCTCAAGAAACCACACTTTGATGACTAACCTGGCATGCGATACACTTTTAGTTATAAATACACAAAGCGTTCTGGAGACTCTGGGGGCAGCAGCAGTAATGGTCAGACACCTCTGTCACGGAAATGCAGTGTGAATTGGCTCAAGCCACCATTTTCACAGAGATCTCCTCACTGTCCTGCCTCGTGGGTCTGCCAGGGGTGAGCTTAGGTGATATATTTTATTATATTATATATTATTGTCATTTAGCAGATGCTCTTATCCAGAATGACTTACATAGGTCACAATTTTTGCATGTTACCCATTTATACAGCTGGATATTTACTGAGGCAATTGAAAACATTAAATATTCCTGTGGTCTAACAAACTTTGGAGGCCTTTGGAGCAGCAGTCTCACAGTCAGGTAAGCACACCTGTAGATCACTGGTAATGAACCCAGGTGTTTCTTGTTGCCTTGATTGGGCCCCTTACAATGGCACAGTTGGGGGGGGGGTGTTTTGGATGGGTTACCTTGTCATAAACAGGGAAATAAATAGCCACTGGCCATTCAAAGTACTTCTGTTTGTTTACTAACATATTACTGCAGGTGCATTTCTCAGGCAATCTCAGTTTTCTCTCATATCTAAACGGAAACATTCCATTCAGCAGAAAAAAACTATTGTCGAGGTATGGAGTTCAGTTTAGTTACTTATAAAGCTCACACGGTACGATCAGGTAAAGCAAGATCCTAGACCTGTATTTCGAACAGAGTGAAGCCCAGGGTCGTGACGTATAGTGTGATTTACGGACGTGTGCTGAGCTGCGCGCTCTTCGGTTTAAAATCTAAGCCCCTAGAGAACAACGAGACCATTCAGGTACAGAACCGAGATTTTAAGGGAAAGCGGGGGAAATCGGTTTGAGCAGCGGGCGAACGTGGGAAAACGTATATTCTAAACGCGATGGCATTTTCCTGGAGATTGCTTTCTCTTCATTTTTGCTGTCTACTGGAATGGACACATCTTTCAGCTTTTAACCTTGACACACGGAATGTTCTGAGGAAAAACGGAGAAGCTGGCAGCCTGTTCGGATTTTCCATCGCCCTGCATAGACAACTCAATCCTTCTGATAAGATGATGTAAGTTTGTGTTGCTGGCGTATTACCTTTTAATCACGTGTTTGAAATAATTTGCACTTGATGGTGGCCAACAGGTAGTGCGTTCTTTGCTGAGTTTCCAAAGATCATAATACATTTTCATTCTGAAAATCGTAACCTGGTGTACATTACCAGCAGTCAGGTTTTTAAAGCCTTGGAACAAATTTAACTTAAAACGCATTTGCTAAAGACGTGTATATATTCTTTAAGTAACTGTAACAGGTAATCCTCGCATTACAGTATCTTTTGCTCCATCCGAACCTGTAGAGAAATAATGTTATTAGTCATTAGGTAGCATGAATGCAAGGAACCATGTCTTTAAGATACTGATGCATTCCAGGTATATTCTTCGATTCTTTTCATTTCTGTGATTTATAAACAAATTTTAAATTTTGATATTTTGTGTAGGCGTTGTTACAGAAATTACGATTTTGGGGTTTTAGGCCTTCTGTGCCCTTATTATACAGTTGAAATTTATGTTGACATTCAGTAGCCACATTTGGGTCGGAAAGGAAGTGTAGGGAGGTGCAAAGCGTCTTTTACTTCATTTCTTTTGCTTGCCATTGTGTTTAAATTTGGATGAAATGAATCGAAGTGAAAAGAGGAAGGAACAGTGTTGACCAACCTTTGCAGAGAAGCGAGAGCAAGTGATTCTGACATGCGTGTGGATGACGGATTGGTTTAGCGTGTGCGTGCAGAATAGAGTGTTCCAGAAGGAACGCACCGTGACTTCACCTACATTTACATCTACATTTAGCCATTTGGCAGACTTTCTTATCCAGGCCGATTCACTGAACTGCATTCGATTGAGTTAGGCAATTAGTTGCACAGAGACTAAAACGTTAGCGCCTTTCTTGCAATGTAGTCCTGCTGTTAGAAAACATTTCCAGAATGCGACTGTCAAAGGAAGTACAACATTAAGCCAATACTATATGACATTGAGCTTAAATCTGCAAACTTAAGTGCCACAGGTTTGTGCTGTCACCAGTACAGTACACTTCAAAAAAGACATTGTGGAGCTGTGCTAGCATCTTCTCAAAAAGTGTGCAAATCCTCTCCAAAATATAGCTCAATAAAAGTTTGGACAGTTTGGAGTTCTGTTTGTGGCTCAAATGTCCCCACTTGCCTTGCCTTGGTTTTGTGATCTCTCGTGGTCTACAGGTAATATTTTAGTTTTACCCATGTTCTCCCAAAGGTGAATTTTTAAAGAACTGTTATATCTACTATTATATTGTATTTCCTCAGATGTCCCATCTGACAGGTCAAAGAGGGAATATCAGTGGGTGTCCAATCCCAGGACAGTGAGTCAGTGACAGGTCTCAGGTTGGGTGATATGATATGCAGAAAGCAGCAGAAGGAGGCATTCTGGCTCAGACCCCACCGCTCTGGGTATGTAAGGCATAAATGATGGGGACCAGGCCATGGTACACTGCAGGCCTCACAGTAATCCATCCAGTCCATGTCCCTCACTCACACAGTCTGTTACACAGCTCTGTATTGGCTAAAATGGCAATGCAACCTGCCCTTCAGATAGGGCTGATCATCGGAACTGTTTGGATTTTCTCATGTCCCCTCTAACTATTGGTGTCATAACACCTTCAGCAGAGTGGAAATAAATAAAGGTGAAGATAACAATTTGCCCCGACACATTGTTATTAAGGTGCTGGCTGTGCCTGTGTAGGGACATGATCACAATAAAAGTCTGCCCGGATGTCCAATTTTGATTACATAAATAAAGACCAATGGACGGGGTTGGCTTTTTATTTTGCAGCTAGTGATCAGCCTCAGGTGTGCAGGGTGTGAGGCTACCACTGTCCCCAGTCCTGAAGCCTCCAGGGCTATGGGGGAATGAGTAAAAACCAAAAAAAAAAAAAATGCTTGAGCACCCTCTGTACTCCCACACCGCCCCTCCCAGCATCACACGGGCACGTTTTCTTTCCCCAAAAACGGAGAGCCTGTTTTCCTGAGTGCGGCCAGCAGGACGTGAGAGCTGAGGTATGGCAAGGGGATGTCAATGTTGTCCTTCAGCCAGCTGCCAAATTCTGCGGGAAGATCTGCAGCGGACCCCCGCTTCTGAACGAAGTCGGACCGACACACCCCCCCTCCCCCCATAACACCCACCCCTCCCCTGTAACAACAAAGCCCCCCCCAGCATGTGGGAAGTGCACATAGGTGCTACATCGCTGCAGGAGTGATCTTACACTGAGTAACATGGGAAGGGAAGCTTCAGTGTAACTGTGATGTACAAATCTGTGTCTTACTGTTTTGACACAAAATTTGACACTACGTCATGTTCCTTTATGCTTTTTTATGTGTACTCTTATATGTTGTTTTAATTGTGCTAGATTTACTTTATTGGAGGAATGAGTTGAAAGGTGTAAAGGGAATTTCTATGCACAACAGAAAATTAAAGGAATCTAATCAAAATCTATGGGCTTCAGAGAAAGTAAGTACCAGCACTGTGTCTTCCACTCTCTTTACAATGTTTATATAAATACCTGGCAGACTGCAGATGATGTTAAAAGACTGGAAGTAAAATTAACTAATCAAAGACTTACCTTCTGCCATTGAGGAAGTCCTGGACTAATAAAGAGTAACCCTTGTCATGCAATGGACCAATAGCGTGTGTACAGCAGAGATTCAGGACTCATGTGGACAGCTCTCAAGGGTGAAAGGAGTTTTGGTCTAAAGGAAATGTCTGCAGTATGTCACATAGTGTTGCCCAAGTAGTACATTCCCATGATCCTTTACCACCTCTCCTCTCTCCAAAGGCCCCCTTTAAAAGCACTTGGACGTGTTGATGGTGTGGTCAATTTTTTATTGACTTGGTGTGTTTCTAATTGTTTTTTATTAGTGAATGGTTCACACTTACTGTCTGAAGAGCATTGAGTAAGTGAGACATTTGTTGAGTGTCTTAAATTTAAAGCCAAATGGAAAAGTGTTCCCTACATCATGATCATATGATGTGTTCCCTTCAAGAGTTTCTGAGGTGTTACAGGAACATCACAGAAGTTATATTTTTAAGAGTATTCCAACTTCATTGCACATAATTTCCTTCCCAGTTCGGAAGCTATATGAGTAACACACAAGTTCAACAGGAAAAGTCTCAGAAAAAGTGTTTTTGGACCTTTACCTTTTTAATGGAGAGAGAAAATTGCTTTGGCAAATTGGAGGAAATGGCTTTTGAGGACTCTTGCCTTTAACTGCAAGTCTTTGATGTTACAACGCTTACAGGCACTTACGGCAGACCCTACAAACAGTACAAATCCATCTCCTAAAACTGTTGTGGAAAAAAAAAACTAAAACATCTTTTAAATGTTTTGGTGTTGTTCTCTGGTTAAACCATTTCAGATACTGTACTTTATAGAATTTAAAAAACTGAAATTTCACTTATACAGCTGGATGTATATATATATATATATATATATATATATATATATATATATATATATGATGTAATTCTGGCTTAAATACTGCCCAAGGGTACAACAGCAGTGCCTCAACAGGGAAATCAAGCCAACAGTCTTTGGGTAAGGAGCCCTGCTCATTAGCATCATACCACTCTGCTGCCTTGCGGCATACTATGCAGCCAGATAGGATGTGTGTCTGAAGAGGAGAAAAAAACTCAAAGACGGCAGGGATGAGTGTTAATTTTCTTACCTTGACGTCATTCCTATAAACCAAAATGATTCTACCTCACAACACACATTTAGCAGCACACATATCTACATCACTCAGCATGTTTAATTTCAAATCATGAAATAAACTGTGTGTCAGTTCGAGAAACGTAAGCAATTACCTCTTCCAGATTGCTGGTTGGAGCTCCTCATGCCAAAGCTTTACCCCGCCAGAAGGCCAACATAACAGGGGGCCTCTACAGCTGTGAAATTACCCCTGATTCCAACGACTGCAATCGCGTCCAGTTCGACAATGAAGGTGAGCGCTCCACAGAGGTGGCTGTTGCGACTGACTCAGTGATTGCCTCTCCGTAAAGCACATTACCATTAACTCAAAGCAAGGACTGCTGGGAATTCCACATTTCATGTACATGATAGTCGTCAGCTGTAGATGTCACGTGTGTGAAGAATGCTTGTTTGAAATGCGCAGTCACAATGATTCAGCATTGATGTAACCTTGGGGAAATATGCTGAGAATTTTTCTTTCCTGTATGTTTCTGTGCATGCAGTGAACCTCAGAGTGGAGATTAAGGAGAACCAGTGGATGGGGGTGACAGTGCAGAGCCAGGGACCAGGTGGGAAGATTGTGGTAAGTGAGGAGCAGCACTCCTAACGCCATGACCTCTGATAAGGAGGCACCCATCATTTCAGTCAGCCTCACTTACAGTCATTTATAGTCATTTCTTATCCAGAGCAACTTACACAGGTTACAGTTTTTACATGTTATCTATTTATACAGCTGGATGGTTACTGATGCAATTCTGGATTCAGTGCATTGCCCTAAGGTACAACCACAGTGCCCCAGAGGGGAATTGAACCAGCAACCTTTCGGTTACTAGCCCTGCTCCTCATCACTACACCACACTCCTGCCCATATCCCTTATCCCTCCCTGCGCTGGGGTTAGGGTTAGGGTTAGGGTTAGTTAAGAAAGTACTACAAGAGTTCATTGAAATACTGAGTTAAGTGCTAAACTAGTGCAGAGTGCTTTTTTTAATAGAAAATATGGGTAGTTAGGATAGATATAGAGGAAGGTAGACTACACCACACTCCTGCCCATATGCCTTACCCCTCCCTGCGCTGATCCATGTCCTCGTTTGATCCAATTTGGTGCAACTCTGCTGCCGGCTCACTGCAGACTTGCGCGCATCGCTACCAGAGGCGGTACTTCGTGAACACGCCTCAGGAGATGCGGGACCTCTCGGGCCGCTGCTACGTGCTGAGCGAGGACCTGAGCATCGACCCCGAGTCCGACGAGGATGGCGGTCTCTGGAAATTCTGCGAGGGCCGTGCCTCGGGCCACGAGAGGTTCGGATTCTGCCAGCAGGGCCTGTCCGCCACCTTCACTAAGGACTACCATTACACCGTGTTTGGAGCTCCCGGAGCCTACAGCTGGAAAGGTATGGAGGTCGTCTCGTGATGTTCTGAAGGTCTGTATGAGGGGGGAATTTTTTATTACTTTATACTAATAACTTTGCTAATGTAATGTAAAATAGCTTGCTGGTTGATGGTTGCATATCTTCTGATCTAACAAACCTATCTTGCAGAAAGCAGTTTTTTTAGCATGTGACAATATACAATTTATTCTTTTCCATCTTACCATTCTAATTATAATAATTTTTATATCTGGTAGGTCACTATCTACTTCGTATTACAGTATCTACTTAACTCTTCATTGAATAACAGATGTGCCGATGGTCTTCAGAAATATCTGGAAAACGTGTCACAGCCACACCCCCATGACTTGCTGCGACATAAAGTCATAGTGTCATCTTGAATGCCACAACAGCAAGTTATTTTCCAAAGCTCCAGCTTTAAGTAACATTTTTCTCATCTACAGATAAACCATTCACTTTTACAGTTTCAGACTGTTTTGTTCACATATTCATGATCAGCCTCCAGACAATATTATATATATTTAGTTTGGTGGTGAGTTGCTGTGTTTCATATCGTCCTTTCGCATTGTGTGTTTAGGCATGCATGTGTAACTCTTGCTTTGCAGGTATTGTACGAGTAGAACAGAAGAACAGCAGCCTGTTGGACCTGGGCCTTTTTGATGATGGACCTTATGAAGTTGGGGCTGAGAACCTCCTGGACCCAGATCTTGTGCCAGTACCAACTGACAGCTACTTAGGTAGGTTTTCCAGCCAATGGGTGTGTTTTCTCCTACAATTCCAAATACCCAATAATTGGGGTAATTAGCAACGCTAAACCCTCAAACTGGGGTCATACCGGCTGAATAATTTATCAAGTAAGGATGTCACTCAGTGTATAGACATTTAGGATGAATACCTGAGAAACAACACCACTTTTTGGCTTTACTGTTTGTTTCTTAATGCTGCATTATGTGTGCTGAATATGCAAAGAATCAGATTTGTTAATTAACATGTTTTCTTAATTTAGTAAGCAGTCAAGGACAACAGTTCCTCATGTTGCTATGTCTGGTTTTCCACTGCTGGACTTCATCTAAAGCGTTTACATTCAACATTTAAGACATTTTCATTTACTTGTAAGCTTAAAATGACATTTCTGTCCATCCATACACTGAGGCACTCTGGTTGACCTTGTTTCAACTGGCAGGATTCTCTGTGGATTCTGGGAAAGGCATCACCAGACAGGGCGAGCTGACAATCGTGTCTGGGGCACCACGGGCCAATCACAGCGGGGTGGTGATCCTGCTGAGGACAGACTCAGAGCCGGTCCTCATGCTGTCTCCAGAGTTCATTCTGGAGGGGCCGGGACTGGCCTCCTCCTTTGGCTATGATGTTGCTGTGGTCGACCTCAACAGAGACGGGTGAGTGTAACAGCTTTGCCCCTTTGCCACACAGCGGGACGTCTCTCTCATAGAGCCGCTGTGTTTTGACTTAGAGGCAGGTCCATTGCTGTCATCTTTGCACAAATTGAGGCTGGGTAACTTCCCAGGCAATTCTACAGCTAAGTATCTGGGACAACCGAGTCCTCAGGACAAGACATAGCTGCCTACCTCTGACAGAACTGAGAATAAGCAATTGCCGTCGTTCAGTAATACACCATGGTTTAACTTGCTTTTCAGGTGGCAGGATATTGCCGTAGGAGCCCCCCAGTTCTTCCTGAAAGACGGGGATGTTGGGGGAGCAGTGTTCGTGTACATCAATCAGGAGGGGAACTGGGACAAAATCACCCCAATTCGCCTAAACGGCCCCAAGGAGTCCATGTTCGGACTGGCAGTCGAAAACATTGGGGATGTCAATCAGGACTCCTACGAAGGTGGGAAAGCATGGAAATGGCACTTAAATTCTCACCGCTGACAGGTGCTGAAAGAAGCCCGCAGCCCCTAATCGGAAACCTCTTGTTTCACGCAGACATTGCTGTTGGAGCTCCCTACGATGATGCCGGTGCAGGGAGAGTGTACATTTACCACGGCTCTGCTGAAGGAGTCGACACCAAGCCAGTGCAGGTCAGCGGCTGAGGGGTTTTCCACAGGGTTGGGATCAGTGGCTGGGTAACTCTTTGGATTAGAATGAAACCATAAACCAGATTGGGTTACAACAGAACTGATACTGCCAAGTATCCAAAGTTGTCTGTTGCAGTTATGTATAGCCTCAGACACATGTAGAATTGGTGTGAGTGGGCCAGGCCACCAGAATTATAGGGACAGCAGTGTGGTGTAGGCTTGTAGACAAAAAGTTGCTGGTTTGATTCTCTGCTAGGGCACTGCTGTTGTACCATTAGGCAAGGTACCTAACCCACTGCTGCCTCAGTGAAAAAATATCCAGCTGTATAAATGGGTAAAACTGTAAGCTGCTGTGGATAAAAGTGTCTGCTAAATGACTGTAATGTACATGTAAAAACTGCATTGCAAAAAGGAGAATGGGTGATGTGAGATTTGGGAAACTCATTATCAAGACGCCACTTTAGTACAAAGAGGCTGAACCAGTTGGAAAATAGTAAAAACAGTCTTCTGGGCAAGACCAGTCCCATGTGACAGGGAGTAAACTCCCTGTGCCCTTATATGTTACTAACAAATGCTTCTTTAATTTTAGGTTCTTGAAGGACATGATCACAATATCAAATTATTCGGGTATTCTCTGGCTGGGAACATGGATTTGGATGGAAATTCTTACCCTGACCTTGCTGTTGGATCTCTCTCAGATGCAGTATTCGTTTACAGGTAATTGTTTAATCCTTTACTACAATGTAATAAATAAACCTGTGTAACTGATCAAAACCATGACTACAATGTAATAATCACCTATGTAACTGAAGTCAAAGTGAAATGGTATTTATTGTTGCTATAGGGCAAGACCAGTCATTAACATTGAGAAGGTTGTCAAGATAACACCAAAAGAAATTGACCTGACGAAGAAAACCTGTGGAAACAGTGTTTGGTGAGATGATGATGTCCCTTGGGGAATAGCTTCTGACAATAATCAGTTAAACCACTTTTTTCTGTTAGCTTTACAACTTCAAAAAGATAGTGAAATCATTTAGAAAAATGATTAAAAAAAAAAAACCTGAACAAACGGTGAAATGTTTTTTGCTTGCAGTTTGACGATTGACGCATGCTTTACCTATACGGCGAACCAAGCTTCCTACAACCCCAAACTGAGTAGGTAAATTATTGACTGGCTGTAGAGGTTGGGCGGCCAGCTGTAGAGGCCAGCTCGTGATGCCCTGCTCTGTGTCTTGGCAGCTCTGGCCTACAAGATTAAAGTGGACTCTGAGAAGAGGAAGCAGGGCCTGGCCAGCAGAGTCAAGTTCCTGAGGGATGCCAAAAGCGACCAGGACCTTCAGTCCTCGGGAACCCTGGAGCTCCGCGGGCAGAACAAGAGGGGCTGCATGACAGCTGAGCTCAAGCTGCAGGTGCTCTAGCGTTTCAGTCTTTCTATTGTCCAGCTTGTAAATAACATGTGATTGGCTGTTGGTGTTGTTGGCCATCTTGTAAATAACATCTGATTGGCTGTTGGTGTTGTTGGCTAGCTTGTAAATAATATCTGATTGGCTGTTGCTGTTGTTGGCCTGTTGACCTGTATTTTCTCAGGATAACGTTAAGGATACACAGCGGGGCATTCCCATTGAGGTGGCCGTGTCCATTCAGAGCACCAGGCGGGGTAAGAGGCGGAGCTCTCTCCCACAGCTCCTCCCTGTCCTCAACTCCAACCAGCCCAGCAAGGTCATCACGCAGGTAACCACAGCAACCAGCCAAATAGCACCAAATGGGACACTTTCTGTAGCACCAGGAACTCAGATATTGAGAGTGTACTTTCAGTGTTTTACACAGTAAAGCAAAATGAACAAGTATTGTCTTGCCCCTTTTAAGAAATTCTATAATACAGTGCACTCTGTTTAAAAGTACCCCATCCATCCCAGATGGTTTGATTCTTATGAACACTTGATTCCTAAAAGCAGAGTTCAAGTGAAGGTAGTGGGTGTACAAGAACACAATGATCCAAGCTATCAATTTGGCCAGTAGTCTCTTATTTTCCCCCACTCTGGAGCTATGCAAAATAGAGAAAACACAATAGAATAGGTTTAGTCAGTAATCCAACACAACAAGTTTTGTGAGAATTTACAAAAGGCAAAATCAAACCAAAACCCCCACACCCCACAGGCCACTTCAAGGCCCTTTTTCTCTGGCGGAATGAAGACAACAAGCCACACTTGAGGTGATTAGCAATCAGCTGTGCAGGTGGCTGTGTGTGAGGCTGCTGCTATCCCAACCTCTGAAACCTTCCAGGGCGTGGTAGGGAACACATCGTCCGAAAAAAAGGGCAGGAGCAGCAGCCCTCTGTACCCTCACCCCACCCTTTCCAGTGTCACGTTACATTACATTACTGTCATTTAGCATACACTCTTATCCAGAGCAACTTACTATTTTATCCATTTATACAGCTGGATATTTATGAGGCCATTCTGGGTTGAGGACCTTGCCCAAGGGTACAGCAGCAGTGCCCCAGCAGGGAATCAAACCCAAAACTTTTTGTTTGCAAGCCCTGCTTCTTACCATTATACCACACTCCTGCCACACAGAAGCATTCAGCATTTTTTAAACAATCCTGTACTAAATAAAAATAAATAAAATAAAAATAACAAGAAACACTTAATTATTTAATTATTTTAATTATTAATTACAATTATTTAAATATCACTGTGCAGATTGGTGGTGATCTTCCACTCACTGTAATTAATTAATCATATGACCATATTTGCATATCATTGCCTGATTTGTCTGAATAATCATTCATGGTGTTTTTTTGAAGGGTATATCTTCCACATCACACCTCACACCTGTGTGTGGGGGCTGAGGACATTTAAATACAGCACCTTGACAATGTGTTTTGCCTACGTAGTAAAGATAAGTCTCCCACTCAAACATTGGACCTTCTCTGGATGTCCATGTTGTGTGAAACAAGTAAGCATGAAGTATGATTATGACTATTAGTAGTCACAGTTACATTTTGCACAAAATCTATGAAATCAAGTAACCCTTCTTAGAAGTATCATCCAACTCTCTCTCCACAAGATTGTTGCTCTCACTGGTAACACAGGCTGCTTCACAGACAGTTCACAGTACGCACAGTTCATCCTGTGCGTATTAGCTGATCTTTATGTCATTACGATGGACTAAAAATCGGCACAGAAGAGAAGATAAACACATCAATATAATATAAAGCTTTGTGGGTCTGTGCAGGCACTTAATCTGCACTGATAACCATCAACCAACAGTCATTCACTTGAGGAGCCTATTTACAGGGCTATTGATCTCACACACGCACACACAATTAAGGGGAGTTTCCTGCCCACCGAGCGAGGTCCAGAATTAGACTGGAAAAACACCTGTAGAAACAAAGTGTCCTTTTCCGTTTCCTTCGGCCTCAAAGCGGCAGTTAAATTTTCCCGTCTGCCAGAGAATTTGAGGATGGGGGAGTGATTACCTCTCCCTCCGGACTCTGGGTGTTTATGTGAACACAGTTCACCAGCCCTGGCACTAAATGGAGCCAGGAGACAGCATTGCGCTGCAAGCCTGCAGTCAGGCAGATACTGTCTAACGTCATTGTTTCAGACTTTTTTTGTACATTATTAGGTGGAACATTTGGGATGGTCTGAATTATAATGGGGACCATCTCTTTTGTATTGCACATGCGTATGACCAAATAAATTCCAGTTATCAATAAATTGAACTTCACTCGGAGGTTTAGAGAAGTGGTAGGAAGAAAGGATTAATACATTTTGAGAAATCTTTATTTTGTTGCACTGAAACAATGATTTTTGAGCATGTTGTCCTGTCTGCATCAGTATAAATAACCATTCTACTTGGCCACTCACTTTTAGCCACCAGTAAGTTGCGGATATCTGAAGTATTTCATCCAGGAGTATCTTAAGTGCAAAGAAAGCTTAGTTAAGTTTGAAAAATTCCAAAGTAGATAATTATATTGTTTATGTATTAAATATGACATTTTTATGTAATTACCAGTTTAATACCATTTCCTCATTGGGTGTTAGTGTGCCACTTTTGTCAGGATGCACCTAAACTGTATTTATAAAAACTAATTGTGGAAACTGTTTTCTAACTTTAAAGGTCAGGTCATACTTAATAAATTAAGGGCAATGCACTCATCAGCTATTTTAAAATAGTATTTATGGGTATTTAAAATAAATTTTTGAAAATACATGTGTAGTCTGTGAAACGTGGGAACACATGTGAGGAATGGGAACAGTTTTATTGAAACACACTTTAAACAGATCCAGTGTTCCTTTCGGTTTTTCTCACGTTTCAGCTGAGACAAATAATAGCACTTTTCCAGCCATTTGTAAGTGTAATCACAACACAAAAGCCCTGTGAACTCTGTTTCAGGTGACCTTTCTGAAGGAGGGATGTGGGGCTGACAGCGTTTGCCAGAGTAACTTACAGCTACAGCACAAATTCTTCCAGAGAGAGCGCAACAGAGATGAGTTTACTGCATTACCTGTGTGAGTATGAGTACAAGGGGCTCCTGGCAATGAGCAGAATCATTATAAAATGATTTAAGTGCTGCACTTATGGTTTTATTTGTCACATTTCACATTACCAATGGGGCGAGGTAGGCTTGGCGCCAGGAGAAGATACAGAGGGGTGCAACTGCAATCCACGGAGGTGCACAAAAAGTCGTAAATACTATGTAGACATCAGGATATAAGGAGACAATTAGGGGTGCGCTGAGGTCTGTCTGATACTGTCTGTCCGTAGTGCCAGGGGACTGTCAGTGAGGTCTCCTGTTTTTCAGAGTGGATGGAGTAGCAGTGTTATCCCTCAGTGACCAGAAGGACATCGTCCTGGAGGTCACAGTGAATAACCACAATGGGGATGATGCCCACGAAGCCAGACTGGTGGCAACATTCCCCGATTCTCTGCACTACTCGGCCTTCCGATCCCAGAAGGCCGCGGTGAGCTACAAGCTGTGGTTTCGTCTCAGGGTTGAGCGCTCCTCCTAGCGGGTCAGTGCTGTAACTGGTTCTCTTATCTCCCTGTAGGGTAAACAGGAAGTGCGCTGTGTAGCCAATCAGGATGGGTCACGGGCAGACTGTGAACTGGGGAGGCCGTTCAAAAGAGATTCAGAAGTAAGTCTTGGAAGTGGATCTTATTCAGTGCCGTCACCTGCTGCATTTACAGTGGTCCCGTGGTTGAACAGAAGAGAGCTTGCTGTCCGTCCCTCTCCCCACAGAGCAGTTTACAGACCATTGTTTCCAGAGAAAAATTTAAAAAATAAACCAAAGTAAGACTGAGTGGGAAAAACCAAAAAAATATTACTTAACCCCTTGCAAAAGGAGATATTGAGATACACTCCTGGAAATATGCATGAACAGACATTACATATATATGAGTGATTGAGGAGACACCATGTGACAGTCAGCCAGAGTGGTGATGCAGGATGTAGGGACTCTGTATCTTCAGGGTGGTGAGTGGGTGATCCAGAGAGGGTGACAGAGCTGGATAACAGATCAGAGCTCACGGTCATGGCTATGTCTGAAAGCTATATTGACAGGGGTCCTGAGCAAATGTGATGTTTTTGAAAGCAGGTCAAACTAATTGTTTCAAATAGAAAGTTTCTCAAAGGAAAAAAAAAAGAGCAGAAAGTTTCTGCAGTGCAGATATTTTCTTTTGAGCAGAAAATTTCTCTGGGGCAGATTGTATTTTAAAGGGAGCAGGTGCAACCCTCCAGTTGCTGGACAGAAGAACCTGCTGTTCAATCTGAAGCCAACCTCTGTGTTATTACAGTGGACATAAATGCCTTCAGTCTTTTGGGGAGCAGTAAACCCATCAAAATAGATGATGATTGCAACTTTTAACATTGTCAACTGTATTTATTGAATTTATATAGATATACAAAGGAAAGGATCTGCTTATATTCATGTGTATTGTATTATAGAAACAGCATTAAATTTGTTTCATTGTCATCAGTTATTTGCTTCCCATATAATAGGGTTTGTTGATACGCCTTTCACAGTCTGAGAGAGAAGGGTTGCTTTTTCACAACTGCAATATCTTCTGATTGGCGCATGTATTTTTTACTGAGTTGCAAACAAAATGTTTTGTACCAAAAAGTATATTATACTGCAACATTACAATAATACTTAATAAATTGACTGATAAAGGTTATGAAAGCTGAGGGTTGTGAAAGTTATTTGTAGTAAAGCAGAATTCACTTAGTAGCACCTGAGAAGTATGTATGATGAGAACAACCCACAAGAGTGTGTCAATCTCAACTTCATCTGGAAATCTTTTTTTTTTTTCTTCAGATCACTTTCTACGTAATTCTGAGTGCTGCTGGTATCTCTCTGAACACCACAGAGATTGAAATAGACCTTCAGCTGGAAATGTAAGTATTTCTAGAATTTTTCTTGATCTCCTGATCTCAAAAAGAATATAGAGGATGATGGTTAAACTTTCTCTGTTTCATTTAGGTTGTTAACATTTTCATGAGGGAGAACACATTTTGACCTGGGATTTTCATATATCTTATATCATTGTTCTTACTTAATTACTTAGTTAGGTATTCTGCTTGTGCTGCCTTGGACAGAATCAACACAGTCACATTAGGGCTTATTTCCTTTTCCAGGACAAGTGAGCAGAAAAAGATTGAGCCGATGAAAGCCAAGGCCAAAGTTATCATCGAGCTGCTGCTGTCAGTCTCAGGGTGAGCACATTTCTCTGCTGACATCCTGTAATCCGTGTGTATTTTCAGATCAGTTAAGTCGTAAACCACGAGTGCTTCAGATTTTGCTCTCTTACGCCACTTAATTGCCAGCACCAGAAGCATCTGGTTTCTGCTGCCCCACGCTACAGGTTTGCATGTTCGCTAATGTGGTGTTTGACGTTCACCAGAGTGGCGAGGCCTTCCCAGGTGTACTTTGGGGGACAGGTGAAAGGAAAGAGTGCTGTGAAGACAGAGGAGGAGATTGGCAGTCTGATTGAGTACCAGTTCAGGGTAATTCCCACTCTCTTATTTAACAATTCCAAGCATTACTGTGTTTTTTTGACAGGCATACAGTATAGTGTTTCCGATTAGTTTTTTTTTTTTTTTTGTACCAGATAGATATAAAAACGGCGCATAGTAGTTCACATTACATCACAAACTGTCCCCTGATGTCACACAAGTGTTTTCTTTCATGCATGAAATCTCACCTCTTTGTGTTCACTGAACAGATAATCAATTTGGGAAAGCCTCTGAAATCGTTTGGAACAGCTTCTCTGAACATCCAGTGGCCCAAAGAGACTGCCGCTGGGAAATGGATCTTGTATTTGGTGAAGATTGACACAGATGGCTTGGAGGCCATCCCCTGCTCCCCTGGGAAAGAAATCAACCCATTCAAGTTCACTGAGGTAGCTTTTCCTAATGTGTGTACTGTGATGTGGAGAAGAGGAAAAGTAATACATCTGCCTCAGTGAAGTTTTCTTTTTTTTTGTAATAATGCACTTCTTTATGTAATAGACTTACAAGTTGATAACTCAAAACCATGATTTCAACAGTCCTCCTCATCTAGGAAAACACGTGCAGTTGGAGACAGAAAAGCTTCAGATTCAGGAGAGTTTTCTCTGTTCGCTGGCGAAAGAAAGTACAAAACTCTGGTAAATTAATTCACATCAACAGTTTTATTTATTTTTTTTTTTTTGCAAAAAGATAAATCTTGTGCTTGTTATTTTGTGAACAGATGTGGTGAGGTGATTTGAAAGAGGCTGAAAGACTTGCCTTCCCTTGCAGACGTGTACTAATGAGGCGAGATGTGTGGAGATCAGATGCCCTCTACAGGGTCTGGACAGTAATGCAGTCATCTTTCTAAGGGCCCGTCTCTGGAATGCCACTTTCATTGAGGTACAGTGAGGCTCTCTGTGGAAGACACCAAAGAAAGCAAAGCAGAGAGAAAGAACAATGACTACACATTTTATAAACCCATTTCTCATGTAGAAGTAAGGAATATGCCGTTCTTTTTTCCACACAGGATTATTCAGACTTGCATTACCTTCACATCATTGTGAAAGCGTCCGTTAGCCTCGATGCGTCTCCACAGAACATTGTTCTGAAAAATGCCGAAACCCAGGTAAAGTGCTCCAGAACCATCGGAAGCAACCATAGCCTGCTCTTCTGTCTGTTGGTAACCTGATGCTAATCAAAGATGTTTTCTTAACAAAGAAAACAAAGAAGAGAAAGAGAAAGAAAAGCAATTTCTTGTCTCAATAGCTTGTATCAAAATCTCAACATGCGAAGCCTGAATTAGGTGTCAGCCTTTGTATTGTTTTTAGTGGAGTGAATATGACCATGCTTGTGTTGTGACGGTACACTATGCTGCATGCTGTTCTGCTTACCATAATATTACCCAGATCACTCACTCATCACATAACAGCAAATCTGTATATATTTAAAACAATTTCAAAAATGAATGAATCACATCAGATTTATATAAGTGATTCCATTTCTGCAGGTGAGAGTCACAGTGTTCCCAGAGAGGACAGTTGCACACTATGCCAGTGTTCTGTGGTGGATCATCCTGGTGGGCATATTGGCCGGACTGCTGATGTTGGCTCTGCTGGTGTTTCTGCTGTGGAAGGTAGGTATTGCCAGGGAAGAGCCCACATCTCTGGAAATGGTAAATCTTACTTTCTAACGCAGCAATAGCCTTAAGATGGTTAAGTGTTATGTCAATATAAGATATGACTTTGAATCTTCGTGTTTAAAAATCATGTTTGAAGTCTGGTGGTTCAGAGAGAGGAGTGTTCACAATGATGTAACACGTTGCCTCCTGTTAGTGTGGTTTCTTCCAGACAGCCCATGATGATGGGGCAGGTGACAAGGCTGAGAGCAGCGTCCAAACCCCTGAGAGAGAAGCTGTCAACTGATACATTGCGTTGTCATCCTCATGCCAAGTGATCCTCATGGGTAAAAGTGATCAAATTTCACTTTTCTGGGTACCGGTGTCAGAACGGGGTGTAGACTTCAATATCAATTCACTTTCAGTATTACCAATTTGGTCTAAATTGCTTCAGCGGGAATGCTTTCTTGCAATAGTTTATCATAATAGGCAGCTTTCAGCAATAACAGCAATGTTGGATCTCTGTGCCACTTACGAAGTACACTGCAAGTTAAGTAAAGTGCAATTGTACAATGACAAATATAGATTAGGCATGCAGCCATCATTATGACTTCGTGTGCTTATAAACATCTGATATATGATTTTCTGCGGGGGCTTCGCTTTCTTTTTTTTAGTTTACTGCTTTGGCTGCCTGCTGCCTTGGATGTTGTCCATATAGAATGAATTCTCTTTGTGCACAAACATATTTTCACACAGAAACCTCCAAGCTGCTCCTGTCTGCTTCTTTGTTAGACCAGTATTCAAAGGTATTTAAGATGCCATTTTGGAAGATCATTTTATGTTATTTTCTTCCCAGTGTATTTTTTTTTTCAACCAGTCCAAATATGATGACAGCATTCCAACACTCTGTGCCAGACATCTAGGGAAGAGGAATTACAGTTTCACGTTGGAAAACCAAACTTGATATCCTTGAGGAAAAAATAGAAAAACAAAAAAATGAGGATGAGAAGAATGAGAAAAAAGCTACTCATAAGACTTTCTCACCGGTGTGATGTTGCTTGAACCATCATTGTACTGGTTTCTTTCAGAGAGGGGAGCTGAGGACCCACAGTCATGCTAGCTAACTTGCTAGGTCATGCTAGGGAACTTAATCACAGTTATACCTGATAATCGCTTCAGGTCTGAATCACTCCGATGCCACAGGCCCTTTTAAAGTGAAGTATGAAATAAAGCTCCACTTTGCATGGATTTATTCTGGTAGTTTTCTGCAGAATGCATGCCATTTTATCCCCGTCTGAATGTGTGTGATCACTTGGTTTGAGGCTGTAATAGCAGTCCAGAGGCATTTTGACTTTTTACTTCCACAGTTTCTCAAGATCTAGTCCTGCCTGCCTCAATGACTTCTGTCTGCATTTATGTGGCATTTTAAAAAACTGATTGTCTTTAACGCTTTTTAAAAATGCTTTTAATATACTTAGGTAATGTATATTTAATAACAGATTTAATGTTATAGGTGTTTATTGGTCATAGTGAATACTTTATTCTAGTTGGTCCTTAAGAATGGTTTTCTAGACATCAAAGAAATGAATAGGCAGTGGTATATAAAGCTAGCAGTCGCTGTTAGTTTGTGATGTGCAGGGGATTTAGGCCTTGTATATCTAACAGTATCAGTTCAGTTGTCTGAATCAGTGTGATTGTCTTAAAATGCAGTGGGCAATTGCTGCACTGCCTGTCATAATGGCCACGGAAACTTGATGATGAATGTCCTTTTATATTTATGTAATTTTAATGTACAGTACAGACTATGGTTAAGACAGGTAGTTGTCATATCTGAGACATATCAATATACAATAATCACACTGTGCCATCAATGCATTAGGCTGTGCAACTCCTTATTTGCATGGCACTTTTTATATCATTACACTTCAAGTGCACATATAGTTTAATATGAAAATGCATATGTTTTCTTTCAGAAGTGGCATGCTTTAAAATTGTACTTACAGTAATAAAACTGCAGCGAGTGGTAGAAAATGAAACTGGGTATTTTTTTTCCAACTGTGACACAGTGAAAAGGACAGACAGAAAAATACTCACCCATGAGTACTCTCACAGTGAACTGTGTTAAAGCACTTTAAGCAATACATGTAAGGATATATATCTACAATCTAAAGTGTTTTCATCACTAGCTTCTCTCTCACTACATCACTTCTTAAGAATACGTATATCGCGACTGAAGCCAAATTGGCGCCTGCCAGGACGCTGCTGGACCAGTGCAGGGAGAGAACAGTGGCTGTGGGTAGACCACAAAGCCAGTGACGCTTATGAGAGCTGACACTTGTTCCACATTCATGTGCCACAGAGAGTGAGTGGCTCCTGTTTTGTCTTCCTCCTTGTTCAGCAGAGTGGAGAGCAGGGTAATTGTGTTTGCTTATTTGTCAGAAGCAATCTTGCTTTCTTTTTTTACCCATTTTTCAAAAATTAAATTCATCCCAGCTGTTTTTGAGGTAAACAGTTGTGATAACTAATAATACCTCATTATTCTTCATTTGCTGTGGACTAGGGGAAACTGGGATAGCTTTTGAATGTTATTCATTGAAACATCTGGCCATATTTACTGAATGAATTAGGCTTTGGGAAAGGAAGTCTGAATGAGTAGAATCTATTCTCACAGAGACAGGCGTGATATAGCAAGAATAAGTCTAGAGTCTAACACCTTTAACTTGTTGGTGGGTTTTCCTGTAAATATTTGTAGCCTGTTCAATCCCTTTGTTTTGATTTCCCTTCAGACGCTTTCAAGGTGATTTAAAGTTTTAGTCTCTGGAATGATATACCATAGATGTCATGGGTAAATCATACCAAGAAATAAATTGTTCTGAAATGTTCTGATGCGTGTTCAGATGAATATAGAGAAGATTGTTAAGAAAATGGAAATAACATTAAAATCAATGTGAAATAAACAATCCTGTGAAAGTGTGGCCTTTGCTGGAACTTTTAATCCGGTATCCTTATCCTCAAGCAGCACCTCTCCTCGCTTCACCATGTTGGTTTTTTCCCCACTTTTCCTTGCAGCAGACATTATCCTCTGACTCCACAGGGATTCTTGGTGTCTCAGTCACCCCTGGGGAACCACAGGAACCCCCACTAAGCTGTGTTCCCCGCAGTGAAGCCGAATGACACCTTATTAGAGATTCGGCTGACCGTGCAAAAAGGGTCCCGACTGTTGGCCATTCTACTTAGTAGAAAACCTACATCTAAAAGCCTAAATCTCCCTTCATCACATAAAAGTTCCCTTTTAAAAAAAGGTTTATGCAGTTAATAGGCAGATATCTATAAAAGTTTTTTATTTATACATTTAAAACCATGTCAAGCTCTGTAATTTAAAAGACAATATAGCGTTTTTATCTCAATAACTGTACAAACATCCTGTAAGAAAAGATCTGTACATAGCTGCAGGTAAGTTATCCTTGCAAAAATACAATATAAAACATTTAAAAAGTAGTATCTTTCTACAGTAATAAAGAAATAGGTTTGTGCTCTGCGATCACTCATTTCTGGAAAATCTTGAGAGGTACTGCTTTGCAAAATTATAGTGCTTTTTCATATTCATAGTGGTAAACAGAACTCAAACAACGGTTAAACTTCCTAAGTCAATTCTATGACGCTTGCATGTACATAACTATGTTCGTTCTTACAGTTCCCTTCTGAAGTCCATGATCTCCAGATAAAAACGTGGTTCCTGTAACATGCTTATGTAGCACATGTTGCATTGGGTGTAAAGGCAGTCTGTGGGAGATCAGCACAGTAATCACTTGGTCCTGCTGATTCTCACAGCACCCTCCCTCCACCCGTAAGCTTTGCCGTCAGAGGGCACTCCGAGCCTGTGGCCCCCACTTCCACAGAAAGCTTTACGGTGTTTGCGGGATGTAAGAACGACAAAGTCGATTTCAGTAACTACACAGACTACCCATCTGGCAGGGGGTGCTTGGCTATGAGCTTGAAGGACTGGGGTGGGGGGGCAGTGAGTATCAATGTAGCAGGACACTGTGCTCCTTGGCAAAGGCACTATATGCCTCAAATATATCTCCAACTGTGGGCTATGCAAAAGGATCAGGAGGAACCAAATGAAATTGTAGCAGGTTCAGAGCCTACGATGGAATTTCAAACATCTCTCATTGTCGAGAATATAACTGTTTTTGTTATGCAAGTCTTCCCTCAAGTCTTAACTCTCACACAATTATTAACAAGGAAGGGATGAAGATACTGTAGAGTGGAAATGGGACCCTATGAAGACACAGTAATTGTATTAGAATGTATCGGTTCAGCTAGGTGTTGTACATGACTTAATTACATCCATGTACCAAACTCAGAAGTGCAATTCATAAAAAATTTCATTTATATATTAAAAAACAGAGCAATTAACAGCCACAACTCTCGCGCTGTTTGGGAATTCCAACCAAATTTCATACATTAAAAATATAGCATTGTCTGAATAGAAAATGCAAACCATCCACTGAAATGCTACCAAACAAATTAAATATATACAAAATGTAAAAGACTACAGTGTAAAAAGTTTTCACCTGAAACATATCTCAGCTCAAACTCGCATTATAAAACAACACTATGTCCTTGAGACTCATGGGTAATGTAGTTCATGATGTATGAGGTGTCACAGGCTACACTATGTCCTGCTACATTGGTTGTGTGTGTGTGAATCTGAAATAAAATCTGAAATCAAGTGCCTAATACGCTGTGACTACCCTGAAGTGCAACCTGGCAGTGACATCACTAACTACACAAATGGAGCGTACGTTTGTAGCAAGAAACTGATTCATGTAAAACATATCAAGCAGAGACTGTTTCAAGATTTACAGTTTTCAACTACGCATGAACACTACTGTGCAATGACAAAAGCGAGCCGTCACGTTATGGATTCTGTAACTGTTCTAGTTCCAGCTGGTGACACGCGGCATGTTTTTACACCAGGAACAGCCAAGCGGCCTAAAGTCACACTGTCTGATGATAGGCCTGCTTGCCTCCAATGGGAGAATGGCATGGGAGGGGGACAGGTGGACAGAGGCTGATCTGGAGTCAGTTGAAGGGGAAGCTCAGCAGGTGGAGTCTGTGCTGAGGGCCCGCTTCCCGCTGCGCCTGGCCTCCTTCTCCCTCTTCCTCTCCACCTTCTCCTGCGCCTTCCTCATGTCCTTTACCTTCTTCTTTATGGTGGCGCGGTCGCTCTGGCTCGAAACGCCCAGCGCCTGAGTGGATGACAGTTTTGCTGGTGAGGAGCAGGGTTGCTGGTTCAATTCCCAGGAGGGCCACTGCTGTTGTACCCTTGGGTAAAGTATCTACTTCAGTAGAGATCCAACTGCATAAATGGGGCTACAGTGTACTGCACACCTGTGTACTGGCAAATGAATCCTTACAACCAAAAATCCCAGCACAGACCCAAGGAGCACTCTCTTACCTTAAGCCTGTCGCTGTCCAGGTGCATGAGCTGCTGTCCGTCCACACACCTGGCGGTGAACTCGGGTGTGTACTGGTCCATGTTCATACCCATCAGCCAGTGGCACACCTGCTGGGGGGTCCACTCCAGCACGGGCCGGTTCTGCCACTGATACTCCTTCCCCACGGGCACCTGGTCCTCATCCAGAGTCTGCCAGACATCACAGACCCACACAGAGACACACACACACACACACAGTGCTGTTACATTACATAATGCAATGTAATGTTGCATACATGTAATGCAATGTAATGTTGCCCAAGCCCTGCCTGCTGACTTCACTTTAAATATACAAGCAGAACACCAAATATTCTACATGCCTCATAGCTAAAATTTCATATTCAACTACCCTACAAATTTCATATTCAACAATGAGAAGCCCGGCAGCGCAAAAGAATAATAAAATCCTATACTAGGAAAGATATATATGATTAGAAAGTAAGAGTACATACCACTTGACGTTTAATATTACCTCAACACATACAAAACCTAATGAATTTCAAATATAATAATTATGTGCATGGAAAACACAGCTATATTTGAGATGATATGTAACATGATAGACATTAGAAACCAAACATAAATCCTCAAGTACTAACCTTTTCATAATTACAAGCTAAATGCAAACAAGTCACCTGGTATAAGACTACAGCTATATGATTTTAGGCTTCATGGCCTCTTAACCTGCTAACTGAACATTCATCAGTACATACTTAGCAAAGCTACAGCATATTAGCTGAAAGAACAGAAATGAAATGAAAAATGATAAATATTATTAAGTGACGGTGCATCATATGCAAAAGACAGGCTGCTCACGCTGCAGCAGGAGCAGCAGCAGGCCTGTGGAAGGAGGCACCAGGTCAGCGGCACTGAAGACGCTTTTAACAGCTCTTCTTTTTCTCACCCTCACACCCTGCCTCCACACCTTTCTGAGGTGTGAGTACGCTTCCACGGAAACACGCTGTGGTACCACGACAGCCGTGGCCCCTCACACCCTCCCTCCACACCTTCCTGAGGTGTGAGTGCGCTTCCACGGAAACGCGCTGCGGTACCACTACAGCCGTGGCCCAATCCGAGAGAGCAAGCCTGTATACGACATTACTACATACTGGCCCGTGGAGGGGAGAGTGCGCCGGCAGTGTAGCTTAGTGGTTAAGGAGCTGGACTCGCAACCAAAAGGTTGCTGGTTCGATTCCCCACTAGGATAAGGTACTTAACCCACAATTGCCTCAGTAAATATCCAGTTGTACAAATGGATAACATTGTAAAAACACTGTAACCAATTTAAGTCGCTCTGCATAAGAGTGTCTGCTAAATGCCAATAATGTAATGATGTAATAATGGGAGAGGGTGCTATCTGGGAGCTGATCTGGGATAAGCTCTGATGTCACCATTCAGATACAATCGATTTGCCCTCTGTCATACCATATCCACACAGTTAAAATGTCTGAAGAAAATATGCATAGATAAAATGAAATTATGAAGTTAAACACATAGTGATGTTTATAGATGTTCTTAGCTTCATGATTCTGATATGATTTCCAGATGCTGCTGCATCTGCCGTTTCCATGGTTTTCAGCAGTTGCGCATTTTTTTTGTCACCCTTGTTCCGTCACAAGCCAAAGTGCTGGAACAATGATGGTGGAGTGTCCCCCAAATAACACCCTTCTCCTCTGTCCTCAAATATGCACTTAGTTGACAAAATCTGAAGTACAGACTCACATTTCCCTCCCACACTGTGACACGGTCACGGCCCATAAATATCAGAAAGAGAACATTCCCCGTCGTGGCCACTAGGGGCGCACAATAACAAGCAGAGATCACAGCCAGGGATGCAGTACAGTGCATATGCTTGTCATACTGAACACATGAAAAATAATGAAGCAGGACAGAAACTAATGTCAGCAAAGTGTGTTTTTATCGAGCTGAATATGGCTCTGTGTGTATACAGCAGGGAACACTGCCAGAGGTCAAAGGTTGAAGTGTGTTTCTCTGAGCTGGTTTTTTCAAAGCCACTTCTGCTCTGACCTGTTTTCTTTGTGCTGTCCGAGAGGTTCGCTGTCGGGTCCACACAGAGCCAAATTCAGCTCACTACACAACACACTTAGCAATCAGCAGCTGCTGCCACATTTATTTTTATTTTAAAAGCAAGGTTCCTTACCAGAGCAGAACCAATTACAGACATAAACATACACTGCTCTACAATCTGTGTGAAGCAAGCGCTCTGCAGAGAATATGTATGTGAATAGCAAGTGGGCCACCAGTAGGGAATCCACCTGTGATCAAACTGAAGAACGTTCACTAGCAGTGCACCAAAGTTGCAAGAGGACACCTGGTTTCCTGCCAATGCAAGCCTTTCATTTCCATGCAAGCTGCCCTCTACATGCATCCTGTAACTCGCAGAGCATGCCCAGCGTGGTGTCTCTGCGAAGATACAGCCGAGCAACTCGGGAGCGCTCCCGGGCCAAAGACAGAGACGTGCAGGGCTGCCACCACTCACCTCGGTAGAAGAGAAGGTTACAGTGTGCGAACGCCCAGACAGATTGGGCTCGGCTACTAGCCCTGTCAAGTCCAAACTGGGACTTCCAGGCTTTGAATCATCTATGACCGACAAACTCTGGAACAAGCGGAAACAAGGAACACATTAACTGGACAGAGACACTTGATATATGCCATGTCTATTCACTATGTGGCTCTAGGGTCTATTGGGTGGTATCTGGGGTGAAAATCTAGAGTAAAGAACATGAAAATGGGAGACATGCTAAATGATTGATGGTTTCACACATAAAACTGACATCTTGACATGACATGACACCATAAATGTGTCACTTCAAGTGAGTAAAACTTTGTGAAATTACGCACTAATAATGATCCAGAAATAACAATCAGAACATACACCCTTACATGCAGATAGCTTTTTCAAAAGGTTTTCAAATTAGGTTTTCAAAAGGTAAAGCTAAAGAAAACTCATGAGGTCATTCCATATATAATGAAACATACAGCCAACAAATCTTCCCTCTTAGTTTTAGAGCCATTTCCAAACATGTCCATTTCCAAAAAGGGAGAAATCTTCTGCTCAAGTGCTTAAGAGAGAGAAGAACCTGTGGCTACGAGTCCACTGTGCCGGGCACAGGTGCTCAGACCTGACCCTTGTGAGACCCTCAGGACTGGAACGCCTTTATTCCGGACTGGAGCAGAAAGCTGCACTTTGCTACGCTTGGAGGACGATACACAGGTCTGTCAGGCCTGGCTTTAGTTACTTCAGAAGTACTGAGAATTTGAAAATGTGTTTTTTTATCTTTTATTTTCTCAATATTTTTCCGTATATATGAAATAACAAATAGTACCCCATTTTTCACATTAGCTGAAGTCATTTCATACAAAACATGGGCAAAAGCCAAAAGGCTTGAGGTCAAAATGGCCCTTTTTGGACTGATTCCAGACAGAGTGACCCTACTGAAAGCGGATTGGCTAGCCATATGCCCAAGCTAACAGGCCGGAGAGGTGCTGATAGCCTCTTGTTAGTGAGACACAGAGTGTGACTACACTGAGGACAGTGTGAGGTAAACTCACACACACACAGAGCTCGCTGGAGGCTGTGGGCCTCCGCTGCCACCACATTCTGTGACTGTTCTCCCGAGTATCACAAACTACAGCCTTCTACAGAGAGCACCGCTACTGAGACATTTTTGACAACTACTGCTGCTACAGCTAGAGTTAGAACTGTAATACAACACACTGCCCTGTATGAATGGTACTGCGCCATCCACAGTGTGGTTATGGATCATGTATAAAGTCTTTTTTCCATACCAATGTTTCTTTCCTTTTGGTTTTTGTTCAGCTATAGCAGCCTCAGATATGAAATAACCACTATCAGCATGATCTGATCCTTATCTATTTACCGGCTTTGCATGATGCAAATGCTGTGCTGTGTACAGGGGGCTGCTGTGTTCGTCATAAAGTTTTACATGTATGATAATTAAAATAAAAGGATGGGAATACATTCAGGTAAAATTTTAGTGATCCAAAAAATCCATTACTGGATGGTTAGGGTGAGTTTCCATTAGAAAAAAACATAAGCTTGATTGTGCAACAAAAGTAAAAAAAAAACAAAAAAAAAAACACTAAATTCAATTCAACTCTTAGTTTAATAAAACTAGAAGTGCTAAAGCTGTGGTTTTATTTTCAACAATCAAGCTTATGCCTCTTCCTTATTTGTGTTAGTAGTTATGAAACTTAATTGCTAATCTACTGTGTTTAGCTACATAACTAGCATCCGCACACAGCATTCAGTGAAAAAAGGTTTATACTGTACCAAATCTAACGAGCGACTGAATAAGGAAGACCAGGACAGGTTTGTCTGTTTGGAAGAAGCAGAGTTAGCTCCAGCAAATCCCTGAGATTTGCACATATTTATGATTGACAAGCACTGTATGAATGCAAAACACACTGAAAGAAATTAAGGTCTCCTTTCAAAGGTAGAGACAGCATTATCTGGCCCAATAGCAGCATCTGCAGTCTGCATGTGGGCTGAGGTACTAAGGAGCATTTGCACCATCTTAAGTCTAAGTCTTATATAAGTCTTACATCTGAACCATTATACTACAGTAAGGTGTACAGTAAGAAATGGAACCTTTAACTTCTCTTTCTCTTTCGTGGCATGCTCTCTGTGATTTCACAGACGATGCCAGTGTGACTGTAGACATTAGACAGTCTGGGATACTCAAGAATTATGCTAATGTTAAAAATTCTAAAACTGGTCTGTTATAGATCTTGTTCTAATTATGAAATTTCTCAAAGTGAAACACAAATCACTTTATCTGTGACTGATTACTGATTGATTTGTGGTTGGAAGACACAAAAA
This sequence comes from Megalops cyprinoides, assembly GCF_013368585.1. Classification (NCBI taxonomy): domain Eukaryota; kingdom Metazoa; phylum Chordata; class Actinopteri; order Elopiformes; family Megalopidae; genus Megalops; species Megalops cyprinoides. The sequence goes on from NC_050593.1 coordinate 34,255,793, forward strand.
TGGCTGAAACATGCCAATTCACTAGCGTGGACACACAAACTCTGTACAATAAATCACTATATTCCTCAAACATCCAGTGCTATCAATGATTTCAGAATGAGAGTGATCCTCTCCAATACTGAAAAATTATTATAAAAATATAACTCATCTGCAATATAAAACACAAGATAATATATGGTGTGTGCTGAGCTGGCTTACTGCATGGTCACTGAACTGTCGTTAATGCCCTGCCATTAAAAAAAAATATATGACTTCTTATTGTCAAAGCCTGCTCTACTCTTCCATAGGTGAATCTGCAGTGTAATATATCCATGACAGAAATCACAGAGGCACTTCTCAGCTCCTTTACTGAATGAACCTGACTGTCCCTCCCTTGTTATCAAAGCTCATTATGGTAACCTGATAGCTGCCCAGCAGTCAGAGGGAAAAAGGAGTCCACCAGAACATTTTGTTCATTTTGCTCGTTAGCTCACACACACAGACAGGCCTCTGGCATCGTTTCGGGAGTGAGACACTATTTTCTGCCCCTAAGAGTGTGCCAGTTTGCCTTGTTCATCGCCTTCTAAAAAACGTATTCCTTAGTATGAATAATACATTTGAGAGTAAAAAAGGCCATTCTGATTGGCTGGAACGGGCTCGGTGTTAAAGCTGCGGTCCCACCTGAGGATGCAGTGATGGAGTGGAGAGACACGCCCCCGGTCCTGCTCACCTTGGGCCTCCGGTCCTGGCTCAGGTCACTGCTGCTCTCGGTGGTGGTGTAGGGCAGGCTCCCGCTGGAGGACGAGGCTGCCTGCTCCCTGTCCCGGTCTCTGTCTCTGTCCCCGAACCACGAGAAGGGCATGCAGGAGGGGACGGAGGTCACCGACTGCGACGGGGACACGTTCCCCCCGGACTCATCCAGCAGGTCCCTGGACCCCCTGGCAAAAAACACGACCACAAACCGCACCTGTGGATTAATGCCTGTAACTTTAGCGCAGAGGATCTCAGGGATCTGAGGATCAGCTTCCTGACAAATCAGCAGAGAGAATGTTATTATGACATCACAACAGCAGAGACATGTGACCTCACCGGCTGTCTATGGATGTCCTCAGGGCCTCCTTGTCCTGCTTCTTCCCTTTGCCGCCAGACTTGCGAAGGCCGCTGTTGGCATTGAAAGAGCTTAGCATTACGCAGGGGGGTCAAACGGGTACCTGGACAGCACACTCTCACAGTCGGTAATGGCCTACCCAAAGTCAGGGAACCTCCTTTTGGATTTCACTGTGGATGAGCTGTCACCGGCCTCATCTGTAAAGGGGAGCACTTCTGTGAGCAGCAGAATCCCAGCACAGTGCAACGAGAGATTAACACAGTGACAACAGCTCATTGGGACATGAAGCATTACATTTTTTGTTTTTCTTTCATCAACAGACACAAGAGGTGCAAGCTCACACTTTCTGCACCCTACTTTTCCCAAAATTGAAGAGAAAATTGCAATCCACTCAGGTTTTTCAAGGGGCCCACCATTGCCTCTATGAAATCTCTCAAGGTTTTTCAGTGGATCCACAACTGCCTCAACGAGATCTCCCAAGGAAAGGCCTTTTCTCTGTATAGACACAGTTTCCCTGCCACATCAAACGTAGCCAACAGAACTGCAGCAGACAGGCTTTGGTTAAAAGCACTCAGACTGCCTGGGCTCTCCCTCAGCCGGCTCCGGGCTCCGGGCTCCAGGCTCCGGGCTCCGGGCTCCGGATCAGGGCCTCACCTCTGGCCTCCTTGCTCTTGGACTCCCTCTTCTTCACGCTGCGCAGGAAGCCGGTGGGGGAGCGCGGGGTGGACGAGTCTTTGGGGGGCGGCAGGCCGGGGCTCGCCCCGCTGCCCGCGCTGGCTCTCTTGTGGCTGACCCCCGCGGGGAGGGAGGGGGTGCTGGCCAGCTCCGCTTTGCTCTGGCCATTTCCCACACTCTCAGGGCTCTCACCCTTCTGTCTGTTCCCAGGGTGGAGGACTGGCACGGGCAGCGATAAGCTCTCCCTCACGGAGCGCCCGGTCCTGAGAGACTCCCCATCCTCAGCCACATCCTCCCCGTTCTCCTGCAAAGACACCACGATCACCGCACCGAGCCGTTACAGTGGGACAAAGGCATCACCAATCGCTCTGCAATCGCGCAGGCACAATCACACGCTCGCATTCCAGGGGAAGGACAGATAATCGAGCCCAGAGACCAACTGAGGAGTGATGTGGGGGCAGACAGCAGAATGGCACAGCACTGAGTCATAACTGCTGGAACAAAGGCATCACCAATCGCTCTGTGATCACGCAGGCACAATCACACGTTCGCATTCCAAGGCAAGGAGAGATAATCGAGCCCAGAGACCAACTGAGGAGTGATGTGGAGACAGACAGCAGAATAGAGTTTTTTTCAGCTGAGGGCTGTGCAGATGATAGGGAATGTTCCAGACTGACCGGTGCTTGGCAGACGGAGGCCCCCAGGGTCTCTCTCAGCTTGCTGCGGGATGGGGGCTGGCGCTTGGCCTTCTGGGCGAGCTGGCCCTTGGCGCGGTGAGCGCTGGTGTCCAGACGCTCCGTCTCAGGCACCGCCTCGGGCCAGTCCGCATCTGCGCGGGAGACAGAGCGCGTTTCACTGCTGCGACATGCAGTACGCACACTTCCTCCTACAGAAACAGGCTGTCTCCAAACTCTGTACGCAAAGACCCCTGCCTAACGTGAGGCTGACAGCAAGCACAGGGCAATACAACCACAAAACGCTCGTGTCAGGCTCCAAAAGGTGACTGCTTGCTGGCAAAAGATGAGTAGGATGAAGAAACTGCCAATCCCCAGCGCACATATTGTTTGAAGCCATCTGGGTTACAGACACAGAGCCCACCGAACACAGGCCAGCAGCCAAATGCTGCCTAAATGCTGGAACTCACAAAGGCGTGTGCTGATCGCACTCAAGCAACATCACACTCTCCACTGAAGCTAAACCGCTAGCAGAAACGGAGCAGTCCTTACCCGACAGCATGGCGCTCACAGACTGGGCTTTTGTGATCAGCCCCGTCTCCTGGCTGCCCCACCTCCTCTCCGCAGACAGGACAGCTGCATGCTGACCCAAAGCGGATCCAGCCTCCAGCACCACAATCTGGAGCAATGAGGAAACGCTGTGAGCCACCTTCACCATGCTTTATCCGCTATTTGACTGTGACTCTTCCTGCTTTACCCACCTATGTAACTGTGACTCCCCCTGCTTAATCCACTGTTGCACTGTGACTCCCCATCCTTTAATTACTCTTGCTGACTCCTCATACCTTACCCACTCTGACTGTGACTGCTGTACCCACTGCATCATCAAGACTCCTGCTTCACCAAGTCTGACTCACCGTGACTCCTGCTTTACCCACTCCGACTCACCGTGACTCCTGCTTTATTCACTGTCTCACTGTGACTCCTACTATGACTATGACTCCCCTTCTCTCTCACTGTGACTCCTGCATTACCCCCTCTGCCTCTCTGTGACTCCTGTATTACCCCTCTATCTCTGTGACTCCTGTATTACCCCCTCTGCCTCTCTGTGACTCCTGTAGTACCCCCTCTGTCTCTCTGGGACTCCTGCATTACCCCCTCTGCGTCGCTATGACTACCCTCCCCTGGTCTTACCCTCTTCTGCAGACTCTCCAGCATTTCCCTGTGCTGCCTCTGCTTCTCTCCCAGAGCTCTCTTCAGCTCCTCTTCCCTCTTCACGAAGTCAATCTCTCTGGGAACGGGGCGAAAAACCCATCAGGCATTGCTGGAACCCGGCGCGCTCCAATCAGACCATGATTATGTAAAACCTAACGGACACGTCACCCTGGGCTCTGACAGAGACAGTGGCAACTGTTGTCTTTGGTCTGAAACAGTCAGGAGAGCTCAGGTCAACCGGAAAGCGCAGCACAAACAAAGCGCCTAGCCGCCAAGGTTTTTAAATAATGAATGTGGCGAGGAGGAAGTGCCCGGGGTGGGGGGGGGGGCGGTTTCACCCTCTCTCCCCGGCAACAGGTCCGCGCTCGGACGGGAACTCACTTCTGCTGGTACTCCTTCAGCAGCTTCTTGGCCTTGTTGTACTTCTTCTCCAGGGCCTCGTACTGGCTCTGCGTTTCCGCCAGGTGCTGGTTGGCGGTTGTGCAGAGGGCCTGCGCCTCCCGCCAGGACGCCTCCAGCCTGTGGATCCTCTCGTTACTCTCCTGCAGACCGTGCTCCAGCTCCGCCTGCCTGGACCTCCAGGCGGCTCTGTCCCCCTCTAATGAGCTCAGCTGGAAAACCACCAGGAGGGGCGTTTTTTTTCGCAATTACACAGAGAATAGCCGTTACATAAGCGCTGCCGCACTTCATACGCTGTAACGCCGAAAATGAGGCCTCTTTCTTCGGGATTTACGATCGTTAAAAAGTGCATTAGCCATATCAAAGGAAACTGTCTGCCTCAAAAGGTGACAGATTTCAAAGACTCTTGTGGCTTGACCTACCTTCTCTTTCATTTGGCTGAGCTCAGCTGTGGTGATACTGTGCTTTAGCAGGAGCTATAGAGACAGAGCAGGAGACAATGCAGAATCAAAGTCCAAAGCAAGCGAATGAATCTTCCACCTCACAGAAATCATCTAACGCATGTAATTCTGCAACCTCCCTGCCAATTCGGGACATTTTGCTCAGCTGAATACTGAAACTGGTGTGAGTATGGAGCATTAGCTCCATTTGACAGATAACCTGCATACCATCCAATCAATAAGATCAGCCCAGAAGCTTCCCGAAAACTAATAACTGATGACCAAAAGCAACAATATTTATTATCATGTTCTGAGGACTGCTCACGAATTTACAGTGAATCAAAGTGACAGTCTTCAATATTACACTACATTATCAGCAACTATCAGACACGATTATCCAGAGTGACTTACATAGGTTACAATTTTTATATGTTATCCATGTATACAGCTGGATATTTACTGATGCAATTCTGGGTTAAGTACCTTGCCCAAGGGAACAGCAGCAGTGCCCCAGCAGGGAATCAAACCAGCAACCTGTTGGTTACAAGCCCTGGTCCTTACCACTATGCTACACTGCGGCCCTTCGGGGAAAATGGTGTAATCGATATACCTCTTTGAACCTGTAGGTCAGCTGTGTGGAGTCCATGCTGGAGGGAAGGAACATCTCCTCACTCTCAGGAAGCTCCAGCACCTCAGACGGCCTCCCCGTGAAGCTGGAACCCAGGAGCTCCTCCTCACCGTCCTCTCCGTCGTAACGCTCCTCCTGAAGCGGTACACACGCGCACACACGGACACGCACACACACATGCACGCACACGGATACACGCACACGGACACACGCACATGGACACGCACGCACGCACGCACGCACGCACGCACACACACACACACACACACACACACACACGCCCCGGTTCAGGACACGCCCACCGACACCTCCAGGAAACAACGCCGCGGCACTGGAAAAAACCCTCATCACCATTTCCATGGTAGCCAAATTTTACTGGGCGAGTGTGCCTTCAGACAGAGCCTCTGCACTGAATGGAAACTACAGGCTTATCAGTGCACTGCAGGCCATGAACAGACACCCTGTTCAGGTAGAACAAGCAGCGTCACACAACCCCAGATTCCTCCTATGCTGTTTTGCATACCAGAATACAGCAAAGGTCAAATATCCGCGTGCGTTTTATCTCCCGAAATGACACGCTTCAGCTGCTGACACATGCTGCTTTAAACACAGATAAAACAATGGAAGATTCAAATGGTCATTCTGAACTTCATGAGATTCAAAGGAGGGTCCCCAAAGCTAAGATTTACAGACTGGTTTTCTTCATGGAATCCTGCCTTTTGTACCCAGTTCTGTTTTCAGTAAAGGTTTATGGTTTTGAATACTATCGTAAAGGAGTCTTTGCAGTACTGCGTCAGATGGCATCATTTTGACAAGTCACTTCTCCAGCACAGTACTCACCATGTAAATGCAAGTATAATCACCTCTTTCTTAAGATCTGTTTAGTGTTATTACTTTAGGTTGAAGCTGACCTCACTATGTCCACTCTGCAGTGTAACATTCACTCTGACCCAAAGTGGTCTTGCTGTTTGATGTATAAGGCCTGCTAAGATACAGACTGGCCCTGGGGCTGAATAAAACTCACTTTAACTCAGAACTGTGTAAACCTACTCTAACCCAGAGCTGTATAAACTCTCTCTAACCCAGAGCTGTGTAAACTCTCTCTAACCCAGAGCTGTGTAAACCCTACTCTAACCCAGACCTGTGTAAAACCCACTCTAACCCAGAGCTGTGTCAACCCACTCTAACCCAGAGCTGTGTAAACCCTACTCTAACCCGTAAGCGTGTAAAACCCACTCTGCCCCCCGTGGCGGGGTGACTCACCTCCTCTGTGGACTGCTCATACGAGTCCTCCAGCTGCTGCTGCTTCTGCTGCTGGCTCCTCTCCTGCTCCAGGGTCTCGCTAATGAGCCGTGCCACCTCACTCTCCGTGCCCGGCTTCTCCCGGCCAATCAGGAAGCTGCGTGCAGAGGGAGGCGGGGCATCAGCAGTGACAGCTTCCCTGGTAAAATGGTGCTTCCTTCTGTCCCCTCCCTGCACACTGCACTGGGGTTCACTCAATCCCTCTGACAGCCAGTAATTTACATATCTTGTAGGAAGTGACACTGAGACAGCAAACAGCGTTTCTGTGCTCTCATTGGCTCATTGGTGTAGGCCTCTGTGTGTTTGCGTGGAGTTGATTTGCCTGCGGTAAACCATTAACATATCTACCACTGCTCTGTGAGTGCTGGTCCCTATCACAGCCAAACAAAAACACACACTGAGTGAAAGGCAAGATGAAGGCCAGAAGACCCAGCTTTGATTACTTTGCTCCTGACACCTCTGGCCAAATCTAATCACAGGAGGAAGGTCTGCCTTATCTGACACAGCAACAGGAAAGTCTTCCAGAGACACAGAGTGTGAGGAGAAAGGCCAAGTGAAATGTTCAACAGGCTTTCAACAGGCTCTTAGAAAAAAGCTCTTTTGATGCTAATTTTATGTGTAGTATTATGATATATTATAATTTGTGTTCTAGGGACTATTGTAACGTAGTATACCTGGCTTTTGTCAGAGTGCACTCGTTAACTTGTGGTAGGGCTTGAATAGTGTTATGCTCACGCTCACTGGTCTGGGAGTGTTGTTAGCCTGGTCTGACACCGTTGCTTGTTTAAAATGAATACTTTCACTTATGTTCCAGTGTGATGGAAGTGGCTCTGAATAAGAGCATCCGCTGAATGCATGTAATGTAATGTGATGTAGAAAACATCTGATCTCACCTGACAATGCCTCTAGTGTTCTTCAGGACTGTAGCAGCGAAATGTTGCGTGACCCCAACCAGTCTGGTGCCGTCAACCTCCACAATCTGGTCGTTAACCTGGATCCTGCCGTTCAGAGCAGAGAGAAACCAGAGCGTTAGCGCACGCCTGTCACCGCTCACTGCGTTTGGACAGCTCTGACTGGTAAAGCAGCACAGTTGTGTGTTCTTTTTTTAAACGCTTCAGTTAGCGTGAGTTATCGCCCGCTGACAGGGGGTGGGGCGGGGAGCTGGCAGCCTCACAGAGAGCCGGCAGCCTCACAGAGAGCCGAGCTCCCTGGGAAACTGCTGAAGATGTTTTCTTTCGCTCCTGCTAAGGGTTATGGCTACAGCCGGTTGTTTAGAAATGTCATCCGGAGACGCCAGAGGATGAAGCACCAACGGCCTCTGACAGGGCGCGAGATCCGGGACCACAAAGACGGGAGAGGATCGGGGACAGCACCTCCTCACTGACAGCTTCCTCAGGGCATGGAACGGTTCACTAGCTCGGAGGAAAGGAAAAGACCCGCTCATCCCGTAGAGAGATCCCCCCACCCCACCCCCCGCTCACCGGCCGTCTCTTTCCGCGGCTCCACCCTCCGCTATGGTCTTCACGAATATCCCCAGCTTCTCCAGGCCCTGGTCCGCCCCCACGCCCATGCCGATGATGCTGATCCCGAGGCCGCTGTTCCCTGCGTGAGCCAATCAGAGGAGGGGGTGTCAGCGTGGTTGGGCGGAGCTGAGTTTGAGCTGCATTTCTATGGGGAGGGGGCACACCCACCCTTTTGGATCTCCACAGGGAACACGTCCATCTTCTCCACCCTCTTCTCCAGCTCGTACTCGGCCGACGCCGCCACGGGGTCCACCTCGTCATTTCGGCGGTCGTACTCGTCGTTGGAGTAGGTGCTGAACACCTGCGGCAGAGGCGGGGCAGGGCTGGGTGAGTCATTAACGCAAAGGCCAGGACAAGCCTCAGAGCAACCGCTGCTGACGCGATCCAGCGGTGTGCGTGCGGGAGCAGCACTGTAACAGGACGACGCAACTCTCACTGACATCAGCATCGCTCACACTTCACCACCAGCAGGGGGCACTGCTGGGTTTACTTTCATTAATGCGTTTTTACACAATAAATGGAAATACACGTGATAGTATCTGTATCTGTATTTCAATTAGTATAGGCATCATGGAGCCCTTGCTAAGGCCTGAATAGTGCCTGAATAATAACTCTGAATGAAGCACTGCAAGAGCATCACACAAATTCTGCCGCACAGCTGCTAAAAAGAGGAGTGTTATGCCTTCAGAGGAATCTGAACCCTAACCACTAAAGAGGAAACACTCCCATGCCTGGTGTTGAGTTACAGAACATGACGTAACGAGGTTCATATCAAGTTCATACTTTTCAGAACATATTTTCATCTAAGGAAAATGATGCATTTCTCTTTACTGTGAAGTCAGAGGCCCGCTCAACAATGCCCCCCAAATTTCACAATGAATCCCTTTCTCAGCCCTGTGGACTTCCATCTGCAATCACTGAATTTTAAAGTGCACCTTCTTATGTGGAAAACATACATGTATAGACAGTTAAATGGATTACTGGGAATACAGACTCATTTGTTTTGCTAAAGATAACAGGACCAGAAACAGACGAACATCAAATCCAAGAATACAGTTCACATTCCGCAGACCATCTATCCATGCACATCTGAAAAGAGGTCAAGTGACCAAGTATGAAAAATACAGACAAAAAAACACTTCTCTTCCCTCCGTGGTGACAGATGTGACCTCGTGGACCTGTCCTTTCAGGTCAGCCAAACTAGGGAATGGATTCAATGTTAAAGACCCCATTCAGATGACACAAACCAGGGACTCGCCGGGTTCATGAAACATTCCATGGAACTTACTGCACAGAGGGGGAATCCCTAGTATCTGAGAGGAATAGTTTTGGTCATCTTGTGTCAGTATCACAGAGTAACTCCCTCCCTCCCCACCTTGGCCAACAGCTGGTGAGTTTTCACCAGGGGAGTCATACATCTCCCAGCTGGTGCTATGAAGTGCTGGTGGTAGAGATTAGTAACCCCCTTCATTCGAATGCACATTGGGATTCACAAAATGGTGTGATAAAAATACACTCTGTTATTGCTGTTGTACTAATAACAAAGTACCAATAAAAAAGTACCAATAACATATATGTTAAATTGTTATGAAATAGCGATCACAATTTTGTTATCACCAACACCACCAACAGCAATAACAATAAACTAGTGTTATAGCAACACATAATAAAACATTTGTCAGCGTTATCAAAGATGAGAATGTCACGGAGTCAGCACAAATAGCACGGCTCTCTCCCACACGCGCAGTGATTCACAGCAGGCCTGTCTGCGCAGCAGGGATTCTCCACTGCCTTAATCAGCCGGAGCGTCTGTGCTGTCAGGACTCCCCTGAAACAGACAGCCAGCACAGCAGTGCCAGCCCCGCACTGACGCATCTGCAACACTAGGGGGCGCATTTAGTGTGCAGCTACACCTGGTGGAGATTCAGACAGGGCTGCTCAGTGATACACCAGCACATTACATTACACTGCTTTATTATATTATTGTCATTTAGCAGACACTCTAATCCAAAGCAATTTTATCCATTTATACAGTTCCATATTTACTTTGGCTATTGTGGGTTAGGCACCTTGCCCAAGGGTACAGCAGCAGTGTCCCAGCTGGGAATCGAACCAGCAACCAAAAAGTTCGTAACCAAAAGGTTATGAACCCTGCTCCTTACCACTACACCACACTGCTGCACCACATCCAACTGTCCTGAACTGATTTTCATGTTAAAAACTGCAGTTTATATCTGTATTTTCTGCGAGTCCCTTCAGACTTGCCTGCATCTCCAGCAGAAACGTCCCGAGTGTCACCAATTAAATATCAAAATGACATGAAATAGTAAAATTACACCAAACTGAACTGACGCACCATGTCAGACAGGAGAGGCCCGAGTTTGGTTACAAAGGCCTTTAAAAAGCATTCCATCCCTCCTCGGTCAGCTCCGCCATGGAGCAGCGGCCTCCCTTGGCCTCCCTCCTCACGCTCCGTGTCTCTGGAAGACTATCCTGTTGCCATGGTACAGTCCAGCAGTTCGGAACAATGTCCTTTTCTTTGCTGAATCGCGGCAGCCCGGCTCTCTCTCTCTCACACAGGAACCAGTCTCAGAAAGCAACCCCTTCATTATCAGCACAGGAGAAACCGCATGTCCTTCCTATCGCCATCTCTGCTTACAACAGCTCACCTCACCTTGTTCAGGTAGATAACGTCAGTATTACAGTTCCAAGGGTGGAACTTTCACAGGGAAATCTTTTCATCGGTAAAGCCTAACGAACCTGTCTTGCAGTTTCACAACTGACAGGAGTCATGTTCACAGAGGTGATAACGGCTAAAATGTCTGTGTGGTTAATCGTGCGCAGTGGCTGAGTAAATGAGTCATGCTTTATGTTTCTGTGCTGCTCGCAGAAATGCCCGGGATGACTCCACATGAATCTGACCTCCTGTGCTCAACCACAAACAGAGCCCTATTCCACAGACCACACCTCGTATCCTCTTGCCCTTCTCCCTTCTCCCCTCCCCCCTTGTCCCCCTCTCCGCTCTCTCTCTCCTCACTCTCCTCTCTCTCCCTCACTCTCCTCTCCCCCCCTCTCTCCTCCCTCTTTCCTCTCCCCTCTAGCCTTTCCTCCCTCTCCCCCTCTCCATTCTCTCTCCTCTCCTCTCTTCTCTCCTCTCCCAGTGTGGGGGATCAGCAGGCAGCAGAGAGTCACCCTGGGATGAGGAGAGGGCAGAAATCTGGATGGAGGGGCCTGTAATTTCAGCACATCTCCACACACAGATGGAATCATGCAGTGGGCGCAGGCCTGAGATGCAGGCCGGGTCACACACTGCAATTAGGAAAGAGCTCCTCCTGCCAAAGAGCTCCGGACTGCGGAAGCAACACAGAGAATCAGACGCTTCCCGCGAGTGTCGCTGCACCAGGGGCAGAGATACAGGAGAACCGCACCCTCAGTGCACCGAACACTGAAGCCGTTAAAACTCAGCACTGCTTCCAAGGTGGTCCTGCCCTGCAAACCAAAGGCAGCGTAGCTCCGTCCAAAAACACAGCGCTTCTCCCTCTCCGTCCCCCAAAAAGGTTTGCTAGCCTGACTCTAGGGACTCGAGTTACAGGAAACAGAACAAAGGGAAATTTGAATGACTGTAATTTAATGCAATTACACCTCCAAAATGCAGACGGCAACACAAAGTAACAATAACTTCAAGACAGATGCAAAAAATAACAATAATTAACACTGTAGATGAGAAAATTCTTGCTCAACACAAAGTTTTAGCGGCCAAAAAGTCAAACACATGCATTCTACACACCCATTGGGATGTTCTCAGTTGGGGAGGGCGATCGCTAATATTACAGAGGGATATTGTTAAATAAAACTAGTCTGCACATCCATTCAATCAGCACCTTCTCTCTTAACTCGATACTAAGCAAAGCACCCTCCCCTGAGAGGCCAGGTACAGAGCCCACAGAGGAGGGTACATCTTAACATAGTTCCTGCAAATTTAACACTTCAACATTTTCCCATCTGACACTGCCAGGAAACAGCACAATGACATAAAGGGAGCTTTTAAAATGACACATTCACTGAAAATGGAGTTTCAACCTACTGTACAACATCCTGCTACTGTCCAGGCTGATATTAACCCAAGAGAATCTTCGGTTAATCTTCTTCCATCTAGTGGTTATTGTCTGTGGTTTTGCAGAAATTCATTCGGCAATAATCAATATTGTCAACCACCCCAGTACCATATGATTGCAATCATCACTTCTGTGCTTCCCAAACCGATGTGAAGGGTTTTGCAGCCAAATCAGCTTTTGTTCAGTTAAAATCCACGGATTATTTAGAGAAAAAAACACATGGGAAACCAAAGTGTCAACAGAAAGCACAAGGGTTTCCTTCTCTTCAGTGCGGCTGTACACCGAGGGCTGACTGAAGCAGGTGTCCTGCTACAGCTCTGGTAAGGACTTCTTAGTGAATGATAAAGGCAGTCAATCTCAGATGGAACAGTTAGTAACTTTGCATATGCATCTTAAATTACACTGCATAGTTCCTATGGAAAAAAAAAAAACACTCCTTGAAATATTCCCACCCCCTCTGCAGTGCCTTCTCATTATGACCAATCATGATTACAATACGAGGCCATTACTTTCACTCAATGTGAGCGGCGAAAACAATATTACAGACCAATTAGGCAGCTGCATCCTTCAGCACGCCCTGAAGCTGAAGCTGCCGGGTTATTGGGGGATCTGACCCATTCTGCTACACACCGCAAGAGCAGAGATAGGAAGGGGGAAGCAGTCACTCCTCACAACAGCCAATCAGGACGCAGAGTCTCAGAGCCAGCTCATGCAGCCCTATGACATCACTATCACCCCCACAGTCAGCAGGACGGCAGCCTCAGAGATCACTAACACAGAAGGAAAAGGAGCAAAATTTTTTTGCAAACTTTTAACTGCAGTGGCTGAGTGAGAGGCCGTGAGAAAGTCAGATGAGAGATGTTCAAATAGATCAAACAAAGAACAATGCCTGGTACTGCTAACACACACACACACACGCACGCGCACACATACATGCAGACTCGCGCGCGCGCACACACACACACACACACTCGCGCACACACACACACGCACGCGCACACATACATGCAGACTCGCGGGCGCACGCGCGCGCACACACACACACACTCGCGCACACACACAAACACACACACACACGCGCGCGCACACACTCGCGCACACACTCGCGCACACAAACACACACGCACACACACACACACGCGCGCGCGCGCACACACTCGCGCACACACTCGCGCACACAAACACACACGCACACACACACACACACACACGTGCGCGCGCGCACACACTCGCGCACACACACACACACACACGCGCACACACTCGCGCACACACACACACACACACACACACACACACTCGCGCACACACTCGCGCACACACTCGCGCACACACTCGCGCACACACTCGCGCACACACTCGCGCACACACTCGCGCACACTGCACAAGGATTGTTATCCTGTTCGCTGCAGTTTTACCCATGAAAACGCGTCTCTTCAGCCGACTCTGAGCTCAGGAACACTCAGTGCCTCTCTGCACGTTCGAGCTGAAGAGCAGACCCTGTGGCCTGCAGCCTGTACATACTTCACCAGCCGCAAACTGCTCTTCGGAGACATGATTTACTTAAGATTAAGACACACCAAGACAAACAGTAAAATCATTCCCAGAGAATGGGATTTAACCCTTTTTCTTCTCTAGCCTACATAACCGGCAACCTGTGTGAAATCTCCTGCAAAATGGCTGCGTTTTCACTCAGTGCATTTGAGAATGGCTCCATTGTGCGCTGGCCTGAGCGGCGAGCTGGACCTGAATGCCTAACTATTCAGGAACACTGAGCGCAGGGTGAGGGCTCCTCTGCCCAAGACTGCTACAAAAGATATTTATTTCCTATTAATCTTTTATTTTCAGAAATTTGATTGAAAGTTGATTGAGGCTCGCCTGAGACCGACTGAGATTGAATGAAGCTTGGTCCTGCAGCACTTCTAACACTGTGACTCCGTGTGTGGCTTTCGCTTGTGTTGTACTCTGCCTCACGGGTATGTCACTTTGGGTAAAAGCGTCTGCTAGATGAATAAACGCAAATGTAAATGTAGGAAATAAAAGGAAAAAAAACTGAAAGACGCAGAACTGCACTCAAAAAGATTCTAGAAGAAATAAAAGCTGCGTGCTAACAACTGAAGGAAAAAAAAATGTTTTATTGTTTCATCCATACCAGCGCTGTAACGCACCTCATGCAGGAACTGCGGGAGTCTGCACTGAAGCCTCTGCTGTGCGATGCGAACAGCACTGACTCACGCAGACCAGGAACACCCAAGCGTGAACGTCCGGAGAGAACAGAGTCTGTGTCACGAATCACACCATTACTGAACTGTCCATTTTTCAACGGAAAAGCCCCATTTCTTCGCTTTAAACGATACATAAATCATAACCTCTATTCCAGTGAGGGATTAATCTGACAATGACAAGTACTGATTAGTATGTCAGTGTCTAAAAGGGTCAACTCTGACCTCCTCCCGAGGGGATAATCATTCACTATAACTACGCACCAGTGAAAATGTGTGTATTTTTTTTTTAGCTGTTGTTCAGATAAAACACCAATTTCAGGAAGGACTCAGCAGGTAAGCTGGAGAGCAGACTGCTGCTGATGTCACACCAGCTAACCTGCAGCAGCCACTAAAAGATGCCAGTGCAAGGCCTGTTAACACATACATACATTATTACATTTACATTTTACAGTATTGGCATTTAGCAGATGCTCTTATCCTGAGTGACTTACACCAATTACAGGTTTTTACAATGTTATCCATTTATACAGCTAGATATTTATGTGGGCAGTTGTGGGTTGAATGCCTTGCCCAAGGGTACAGCAGCAGTGCCCCCGTGAGGAATCGAACCGGCAACCTTTTGGTTACGAGTCCTGCTCCTTAACCACTATGCTACCCTGCCACCACTCTGCATACAGTAGCTGTGTTGGGGAATCTGATGCACAGGATAAGCTGAACACAGAGCCCAGCATTAAGGGCTTCACAGCAGCATGCTGAGGGAGACACGTCCACACACACACGTTCATATCTTATCACAGACATGATGCAAATATCAATCCTTACTAAAAAGCACCTTAGTAAAAGGCTGTGGTCTTCAGCTTTCAATGAGATCGCAGTTCAACTCAGCCTTCAGTCACTCAAATCGGATCTTCTCTGGAGAAGTTGTGAATGCAGTAAGCCATGGTCAAACAGTGTCTCATCTCTAGGTAGAGGGAGCAAACTGGCCCAGGCTGAGAGCACATTAGCAAACCCCAGGCACTGACCAGTCAAATAACTACAAGAGAAAGGTTTTGAAAGGCTGTGTAAACTACCACAGCCAGGGTAAGTCCACGATAAGTTAATCAGTTTATATCGAAAGGCGCACATGTGTAGTTAATAAAATGTCTGTTCCAGCTGCTGCCCATACCTCAGAGAGAGTATGATAAGACTTTGTGCTCATGAGTGGCTCAGAGACTCCTGGGGCTGGGGAGGTTCCTGCTGGGTAGGTTCCTGCTGGGGAGGTCTGCAGCAGGAACCGCAGTGGCTGGGTGGAGGAGGATGGTCTGTTTACAGCCGCTGGCCTTTGTTATGGTTGAGAGAGACAGACTACTGTCTACTGTGTGTCTATTGTTTGCAGGAGCCCAAAGCAGGCCACACCAGAGATGAGGCGTATTCAGACGAGAGGACCGGCAACGCACGCACAGCTCACAGCAAGCCCTGTGGCTTCCACACAATGTCATTCCATTACAATGTCTTTTAGCAGATGCTCTTATCCAGAGCAACTTACACAGGTTACAATTTTTACATGTTATCCATTCCCAGCAGGGAATCTAACCAGCAACCTTTCCGTTACAAACTCTACTCCTTACCACTATGCTACACTGCTACCCTTTGACACCATGTAACCATTCACCTCGGTAAAAGTGGCAGAAGACATATTCTCTCCCACTCTCAGCTACACAGGGCAGAAGCTGCCAAGTAAACTAAAAATAAAGATAAGCAAATCAAAGACCGTGAAATAAAGCACACACCAGGGCAGAACTGACATGTTTACAGGGATCCAAACCAAGAACTGCACCACGCTGCCCCTCACACTGCTGCAGCTTCAGCTGTTTCTGGAAACTTCCAGACTGTGACAGTAAGCGAGAGGATCTGACACACGGCCTAGTTACAGCAGTAAGCACACCTCACCTCTGAGCTGTCATTAATAAGAGGGAGATATAACCACACCCGCCCGGGGGCCCCACACCTACGGGACAGCTATCGAAATCCTCTCCCACAATCCCCTGCCTGGCTCCTCTGAACCGGGGTCCTGTGTGCCGACAGGTTCTCAATGCAGGCCACGGGGCCCCCAACACCCCTCCCAGATACCCCCCCCCCCACCACCCGCGACACTGAGGCGGAGGAATCCTCACAGGTGATTCGCTCTTTCCTGCAATCCCCAGCTGTTTACTGGAGGTAATGACACATAATAACACCCCACCGCGAACAACGAGCTGAGCGGTCACAGTAACGGCAGCAGCACACAGACGCGGCACAGCGGAAACCAGCCGCCGGCTTCCCCCACTGCAGGGTGGGACAGCAGTCACTCAAGGCCTTCGCCAGCCGAGAGCACGGACTCGCAACACGGAAGAAAAACAATGGAAAGTTACTAAAAATGACCTGTTTTTACCAATGGCTTTGATATGGAAATCCAGAGGCCCTGATAACAGCCAGGGGACTCGGTCCTTCTGTAACGACACAGTCATGCAAATACATGCTTGCTCCTGAACCTCTGAAGGGAGACCTTACACTTTGAAAGGCAACAGAACAGGTCCACATTACATGATTTAGCAGATACCCTTATCCAGAGCAACTTACACAGGTTTACGATTTTTACATGTTATCCATTAAAACAGCTGGATATTTACTGAGGCAATTCTGAGTTAAGTACCTTGCCCAAAGTACAGCAGCAGTGCCACCCGCGGGGAATCGAACCAGCAACCTTTTGGTGTCAAGCCTTGCTCATTCCCACTACACTACACCACCCCCTCTGTTGCTACAGAAACAAAGTCCATCAGTAAATCACAAACTCAAGGTGGGCTCTCTCTTACCCCCCCTTGAGCAAGGCGCCCCCTGCTGGCCATTTCACATGCAGGGCTAAACATCCAGCTTCAGGGGAGTCCGGTCCCTCATCACTGACCCCCTCAGCTGCCACACACAGAGCCCATACACAATGTCAACAATACTTACAAAAATACTGCAGTCCCTCCACTGAACATTCCTGAGTAATACCCATAATCCCCTGTTGGCCACCCATTCCTCTCCACAGTAACCATGATGAAGCCATGGACCTCTGAATTTCACAGCATGAAAAACTGACTGAATGGTCTAGGCGGCGCTAAATGCTAGAGGTTCTGCTTCCTTGATCACAGGCCAGTATCCTCGTAATGTGAGAGTCAGTAATCAATACGACGTACAGTGTGGACAGCCATGGCGATTACTCAATGGGACACTTAACCACAGAGAAAGCGAGTCCTTTTCCTACTTTATGCCAGAGAAAAATTAACTTAGTCAGTCTGACTGCAGGAAAAATACTATGCTGGGTCGCCCTGACAAAACTTTCCCAACATACTTGTCTGACCCATTTTAAAGAAATTAGCCAGACTGGGTGCTCAATATCAATACAGCCCATGATCCTGCTATTCGTCTGTGAAAGGGTTTAGCAGACTGCACATAGGATAATGTTGATGATCTCCCGTCTCAGTTATGTTGCTTGTGTTGTTGTATTGGAGTAAAATATATTCAAAATGTGTAAATAATTACACTTTCACCCTCCCTTTCTGCAAGCTCTGACAGGTTGTAAAATACTTTTGTTGTCATCTTGATTTGTTTTTGTGATCATGCTGGGATTTGATCATATTCATGTCATGACCTTAACCTTTGACAGTGTGAGGTGAGAGATGTGACCGGCATTCTCACTGTGGTTTCTTGGACGTGCACAGCTGCTAAACTGAAATGCTTACCTGGATCTGTGCTGTGGAGAATCGGACCTTCCTCCGCGGGCCCACGTCCTCCTCGTCTGACAGGCCGGGCACCTCCTCGAACTCCTCAGTGGGCGGGGCCTCCTCTTGGGGCTCCTGCTCGGGGTCCCTGTCGTCCACAAAGGCGGCGTTCTCAATGCCGCAGACAGCAGGAGAGGCTTCTTCCCCGCTGTCCCCCTCCGGCCGCTCCTCCTGCTCGCTCTCGTCCTCTTCCACCTCCTCTTCATCCTCCTCCTCCTCTCCGCTCTCCACCTTCAGGCTCTTCGGCCCTGCACTCTCCTCCCTCCATCCTGACTCCTGTCCACCACTTCCTGTTTCCTTCTCTTTGACCACCAGCCTGACCTTTGACCGCTCATCCACCTCCTGCTCGACATGGTTCTCAGGGGGTTTGTCAGGACCCGGTTCCACTCTCAGCTCCTCTGAGGGGTCGCCTTTCGGCTCCTCTGCACCATCCTCTTTACGGATCTCATCTTCGTTCTCCTCGCTCTCAGACGACTCGTTCTGGACCACCACCAGCTCTGCCCGGACCACTCCCACCGGCAGTGGAACCACAGTATGGGATGGTCCAGAAGGTTTCCCTGCAGTGGGGCTCTGCACCACTTTCCCCTCACTCCTGTGTGTATCAGGGGCGCTGGCACCGTTTGGGCTATAGCAGCTACCGGCAAATAACTGAGGCTTGTCATCGCTTAGGGGTGAGTGAGGGGGCTTGTTAGCAAAGGCGCTAACAGGTGGTTTCCATGATCCACCACCCTCTGGGGAGGCTGGTTTATAAAAACAGCCGCCTGCTGGGAATGTAGGTTTAGATGAGCTGCCTGCAGCTGGGGTGGCTGGTTTATAGAAACAATCCCCAGCTGGGGAAAAGGGCCTGGATGAGCTGTCTACAGCTGCTTTCGCAGGCACTGAGCAGGCAGTAGTGTCGTGTTTATGCTGGCTCTCCATTCCTCTGTGCACCGCTCTGTTTCTGTCACCATTCTCACTCTCCATCATGAAGTCCTCCAGCCTCCTGGAAAGAGGCCCTGCGTTTAGGGGAGGCCGGGAGGCTGGCTTGGTTTCCTCCCCGACGCCCCTCTCCACCGGCTGGCTTTTGGAAGGGGAGGTAGGGCTCTGATCGGCCCTGACGCCGTGGACAGCGCCCTCCGAGGACCCTGGCAACCCCCTGGCACCTTGCGCCTCGTCGGGAACGCCGATCGGAGAGCCCAGCCCGACCGCTTTGCCAGGGGAGAGCTTCTCGGCTGAGGGCTGGCCCTTGACGCCGCTCTCAAACAGCTTCCTGGTCACCGAGAACTTCTCGGCCAGCGCCGCCTTGTCTATCTCTGCGTCATCGCCCTTGCCAGTTTTGTCTGAACTCTGAGCTTCCGGACAGGTGGCGTCGGCCAAAGTGGTTTTATGTGAGCAGGTGGCAGGTGGCAGCTTTGGCAGTGGAACCTGGGACACATCACCCTTTAAACCCGCTTTAGCCTCCGGGCTGTCCTGCTGCTGCTGCCCGTCCATCTGCAGGAAGATGTTCTTTATCTTGCTCACCCGGTTTCCAAACGGCCTCCCCCTCCCGTCCTCTCGAGTCTCGCCGGATCCATTTGCGTACGACTTAGGAGCGCCGTCGGATCTAGCGCCGTCGAAAGAGCATTTAATTGCGTGGAAGTCGGATTTGTAGGCATTTCTGTGGGGAGACGCGCTCCGCAGGTTCCTTTCGCCTTTATTCTCGGTCCTGATCATTTTAACAGGTTTAATGCTTGACTCCCAGCTCCGTCGCCGCTTCCTACTCGCACCATGCCAGGAGTCCCGCTGCGCTCCTCCCGGCGCCCGTCCTCAGATCAGAGACTGCGCTCATGGGAAATACGGAAAAACGAATCGTGACACATTGAAATGATCGTGACAGTCAGATTGCTAATTTAGAAATTGTTTTACAGTCGGAGTGTGACCACTTTACACAATAAGACGTGAAGTCAAGTTTCTAATTAAAAAAAACTTTCTTATTAGCAAGTGGCTGGTTAGGTAATCTAGCTCGTGTTACTAGGGTTGGCACCAGCTCAGGCAACGTGAGAATTTAATTTAAAAAAAAAAAAAAAAACTTTTCGTATTTGAATGTTTTATGTTTTACAAACATACCGTAGCTAGCAAACTAGTACTGTTGTCTCAAACGCACGTTTGCTGGAGAAAGCTTTACTAGAAACCCACAAGTTTAGGTAGCTCGCTTGCTCATTGGAGTACTCCACATAACTTGACTAGCAAGCTAGCTGGCGATCTTTTGTCCGTACATACTTTGAAAAGTTCACAAAAGAAATAGCACACATTTAAACATAAACCTGCACCGATTCCAGATTTAGCGTTAGGTTTATATAAAGCTGGCATCAGCTTGTGAAACACATTTTGTCAGAGAGCCAACTGCAAAGGATGATCACTTCTCTGCAGCTGAGGAACGTTAAGTTCGCTAAATAACATCGCTAGAGAAACACTGGTAACAGCTCTTCTCCAAACATTTAACAGCTACTGTACCTCTGCTCTCTGCGTTTTAGGAGTCTTCGAGTACCGGCCGAGTGCTGCAGTTAACACTTTCAAACTTGTCACTCCTGCACCGCCATCATATTCCCCTTTCCAATGCTGCCTTCTCCCTTGTTCTCCAAATACTCCGACCTGTCCCTCCGCCGCGCGTACCCGCGGCTATCCGGCGCGCCGCGCACTCTGCAGACGGAGTCGGGGACGCGCGTGCGAAAACATACACTCTGTCCGTTTCCCCGTCTCTACTAGGCTCCTGCAGGGCTGCGCAGGCACGCAAGAATGCATGGGAATAGCGTGGGAAAGAGATACTCCCCCCCCCCCCCCTACTGCACTGCAGTGATGGAAGGTCTGAGCTGTAAAAAAACGGGATGAGGGTACATGGTGCGCGGTCAAGACAGAAAATCTCTCCCACTGTTCCCTGGGGATAAAATGTGTTACACATCAAGCTAAGGCTGGACAATAACAACAACTAGGCCATGTGCACAAATAATGAATGGCCATGCAAAATCTTTTCGGTCTGTGTGTCATGACACAATTTTCACAGGAGGATTAATTAATTACATTTGTGTTTACTTTTTATGTTTCAGTATCTTTAATTATGCTAGAAATGTTTCTCCTCACCAACAGCTAGGCTATCACTAGTATGTGTTTGTTAGCATCGCAGGGAGCAGACTGTGACAACAGTGAACACATGAAACACCATCTGTAGCTTTTCACTGATAGAGTATGTGAATGTTCTGTCCACTTACTCTGCTGGACAAACCGCAAGGCTGTGTCCCATGTGACTCAGCTAATATTGAGTTCATTGTGGGGATTGCCAGCTCTTGGACTGAACTTTAATTTTAAAAATAAAATTGAAAAAAAAAAAAATCATGTTTTTAAAAATTCATCAGCCTTGCTGCACTTGTTCTGTTGTCAGCTGAAAGCAAAACCACCGGTAAGCAAAACCGAAGAGCGTTTTCACGTGGTGTGTCCTTTGGCAAATGCAAAGCAGTTGTTTAACTTGGGTAAAAACAAAACAACCTCACACTGTTAAGTAACTAAAAACTCACCTGAAAATAAATACCTGAAAAACAATCGTGCAACAGTTTTTTAAATGAAATATCATGCCATGTGTGTCTTCTGTTCTCTTCCAACAAAGCATGGTCCTCTCTTTTGCAACTCAGTCTCAGTGTTAAAGAGTGCATGTAAGGCGTAGCCTTCATGGGCTATAGGACAGCTCTTTTCCAGTCATGCTGCTGGCCAGGACCTGAGCCTATCGCTGCTTCTTTGTGTACATATACAAATTCATCCTTCAGGCAAGACTCAAGTCCTTTTTACTACCATTGTTTCACTCCATCTGCTTGATAATGAGTGTCACTTTACGTGACACTGTTAAAGGCCATTTCCAGCAGTCTGTTGACTCCCAGCACAGACACTCAAACCAAAAGGCAACCAAGACAATATCTGATCTAACACTGTGCCTCTTACGCTGCTATAGCCAGTGTCCATGTCAGAAACAACTCTGAATGAAAGGATATAAAGTTAGATTATTTACAGATCAATCATGCTGTATTTCCTTGATTTGCCTGGATTTAAAGTGTAATGAGAGCTCAAACTATCTCTGATATTAATAAGTGAATCTGACAATCTAGCTGATTTAAGCAAGTAGGTCATGGTCACAGGGTTTTCTGGCAGTCAGGAAAAGATGTGCTCACTGTGGCATTGAAAGACAGCATGCCTCACTGATAACCTTACTGCTCAGCAGTCTGGATGCACTGGTTCTCTGGCTCAGGCAACAGCTATGAAACCTGTAAGGAAATTACCCCGTGGCAGACAGACAGTCATCCACACTGCTGGTGAAGGATGCATTACATGTTCACATCGCTAAATACGTTATTATTAGCCTAATTATTTCAAAGACACCTGTCTCCAGCATACTACGTTTGGGACCTGTGGCAGAGAAAATGACCCCTCCCCAATACCGCCTGTCAATATTGCAATAATCACTATATTGTGATGGGTGAAAAAACGCATCACACAAACGCACACTTTATTATTTAATTTAGCGCTTGCTGCTGATGTCGCCAGGCACCCAGCGGCAGTGTTTCCCTCCAGGTAAGCATAAAACAGCTGAATCGCTGACCGGAAGAGGAGGAAGGTGAAACACGTACGGCGCGAATCTTTGAATTTGACGAAGACGTTTGTGGCTATAGCGTTTTGGATAGGGCGACGAGTCTGCAAAATCTGACTGGCGAACAACGATTTCGATAGTTTTGTTGCTGTTTTTTTTTTTTTTTTTTTTTTGGTTTCGCAGGGACAACAGCAGACTGTGTTTGTTGGAGGCCTACAGGGACCATGGCGCTCGGTCGCTTTGATGGCCTGTTTGTTTTGCTGGGGCCTATTCGCCGTCAGTCCTCTGAAGCCGAGTGTTGGACTGCCGTCTTTGCGCCATCGGTTTTGAATAAACAAATAGGCCACCAAGCTAAAGATGCGGTGGCTGTGGAGCCCTGGCGACAGCAGGCCCCCGAAGAGATCCCGAGAGTCGGGTGAGTCAGTAAATTCACGTTGGCTGCCTTAAATTGTTAAGTCTGCCTTGTGCCACTTTTGGGTTTATTTGTTTTTCTGTTGTGTAAGTGTAGCAAAGAAAAAAAAATAGGTTCAGCTAGATATTGCTTTACAGCCGTTTCTCATCATTTGTTTTTGAGCCAGGGGTAGACATAACAAACTGTACAGTCAGAAGTTTTTCCATTACAATAAAACAAATCCAAAGGGCGTAAACACTTGGAACAATGTATAGTTATGTTATGCAATGAACGAAAAATATGCTTTGTTAGGCTTTACAGAGTGTACAGCATAGCATTATACACTCAAAATCATAATACATGTTTAAGTATAGAAAAGTCAGTATTAATGTGAGCAAAAACATCTACTTACATTCCAGTGAGACAAAAATGTTGTGTTGGAGAGGACTAACGTCGTTTCGGAACTAGTCCAGGTCATTGCAAACATTCTAAACAAAATAATGTCTTCATAACATCCACGTAGCCATAAAAAAATCAAATGGTCATATGGTCATAACCTGCACGTTGCTAATTGGATAATGTTCGCAAAGCAGCGCTCAAAATGTGTGATTTTAGAATATGGAGCAACTTACCGGCAAACGGCCATCCTGCTCTCGGACGAAGGCGATCAAAAGGGGAGGGAGATGTACAGAAGGTTAGGTCTCATCCTGGGTGGCAAAAATAGTTTCCATCTGCTGGATTCAAACTCAGCCGCCAAAAATGGCTTTTATTACTCATAATCAACCTGTGAAGCCTTATCTGAGTTCTTTCATGTCCTTGTGATCAGCTACAGCCCTCTCTGGAGTGAATTTGGTAGTGTTTCCCATGTGGCCATAGGACCTAGATTTCAAAAATACCCCCCAATCCGAGCCATTCTATATGTGAAAGAGCAGCAGAATGAGGCTAGGGGAAAAACCTCTTTCTCCTCCCAGCTCATTCATGTCTATGGAATGGAATGGAATATATTTTCAAGTTAAGTTTCATAAAGCATCAGCAATATTTTACATACATGTGATGTCTGTCATTCTAAAACCTTAGTGGGATCACAGTGACTGTTCTCTTCAAGAGGCACTATATTCATTAAATGTGAACCTTCTTAAAAATGTACATCAGTGCATCCTCAGTGTAATTAGAACCTGAGGAAGCTGCACGTCCATGCCCAGTTTGGCTTTGATGCAGTCTGCAGAGCTGCTAACTGATTAGAAAACTCCCCACCTCGCCACATGTTCATCTGGTAGATCGTGTGCTGAAAATTAGATTATTCGCAATTAGCGGCATAATGCCGCTTATAAAAACGGCTTTAATTAGGAACTGCCGTGCATCAAAGTGCAGGAGTATGGATGCTGTGTGGGGAGACTGCTCGGAATGCTTGATTGGGGAAGCTTTTGAAGGGCTGTGAAATTATGGGTTAGAGATGAGCTGGGTTTCCATTTCACCTCTCATCACATTGTCTACTGGTACTGCATGCGAGAGAGCTGCTGGAAAGCTTTAACTACAGACTTTAAAAGATGACTTTAGATAATTAGAGATTTAAATTAGGCTTATTTTATTTGTTCGTTCTTCATATCGATGGAACGTACATACAATTTTCCACAAGACAAAAGTTGCTTTAATTGAAGACCCAGACTGAAATGTGACAGTACATTGAAATCAAGCATGACAAAATTAATAAACCTGTGGAAGTGGGGCAAAGGAAGAGGCACACAGGGTTGCTTATTGGCTGTAATTTTTTGGATGATTATTTCCATATACATTTAAATTTGGGACGGTCATTTAACATTCAAGTTTACTTTTTATTACCTTGACCTGCTATTATAACACAATAAGCTGTTATAAAAGAAAACGGTAAGAGCCTGTTAGGAGGGCCTTGTCTTGGGTATTACTCTCTTGCACAACCTTGTGGAACCTCAGATATAACTGTCAAAGGTGATGTATGAGCTTGTTTTTGTGGTTATATGTTTGCATGGTTTACATGTTGTCTTTTATAGATTATGAAATGAAACCTCCATTGGTGTTGTTTTGTATGTTGTGTACTCTCCTTTGTCTTTGACTGTGTGTATGTGCAGTATCTGGTGGTAAAGCAAATGCCTTCTTTCATATATTTAAATACGCCATGATAAATATTCACCCGTAACTTAAAGAAGAGATCGTGATTTATATGGCAGCCAGTAAAGTTTGTAAATGATCACATCAGTCCGTTTCATCGTGTCTTTTTTGTCATGATTCTCAGAAGAATTTTATTCTTTGCTCTAGTTCGTAAGGTGAGGCACATGTAAGTCACGATCATTCTGAAATCCACTTATGCTACAAAGCAGAGTGATGAAGGTGCATCTATGAGTGGGTGGCTTGCTTTTCTGAACTGTGAAGTCAACTTGGCAGACAATATCCAAACAGATGGTGATCTGTTTCGTTCAACATATTTAGAGCTTTCAGTTTTCTCCAATGCCCTAGGGATCCCACAATATTCGCATTAATTATGACAAAACAAATAAAATAACCTTCATGAATACCAAAATGACTTCTAACTGTAGATTCAATTCAAGCAGGAGATTAATGCTCCTGGTTTAAATTGTGTGTGCTTTTACAAACCTGGATTTTCATTTTGTTTGCGTCTTCCTTTCTCATGCTCATTGTTTCACAGGCACTGATTACTTTCTCATGTTTAGTGATAGAATCCTGAGAAAATCCACTAGTATAGATTTCAAATTTTTGTTGTAATAAATGTCTCTCAGATAATTTGGGATGGCAGTGCCTAGACCAATCAGATTTCACAGAGTAAATGTGGTCTTCTGGCATTTCCTGGAGTCTGCTGTATTTCTGCTGTCATATTCCATTAGAGGAAATTTTATCTGATCGGTAGGCTTTTATTTAGTTTCTTGTTCAATCTCATATACGCCTCAAGTTTAATATCAAATAGTTGGCATATAAAGAAATGTTGATATTTGGCCTCTTGTTGGAAATGATTTCAGTGTCAGTGTCTTTTGAGGTTCAAAGTGTGAAAGCCAAGAGCATATAGGGTTAAAACTATTATCAGACTGAAATCTTTTTCTACTTTGAGTGATATTTTCATAATAAGTATAGAATTTATTTATTGGGTGTGTGACCCTGAAATATTTGTGTCAAATGGTCCCTTAAAACTGTTAGCACCAACAAGTGATCAAAATAGAAGAGAGATTTTCTGCTCCTTTTGAGTTGTGGATTGAGAGTCTGGTTTCTGTTGCACTGCTCAGATTCCTCTTTTCCATCAGCTGCTAACTCAGGAAATGAGACCCCTGACCGCATATAACAAATAGCGTTTTGCTTGCTGGCCAGCATCTGCAGTGATGTTGCACTGTGCACAGTGTCTGCATGTGTGTGTTTACTGATACTGCTACAAGGGATAATCTCCTAGCAACCGTGACAGGGCTCTGGAGGCAGGCAGGCCAGCAGACTGCCACTGAGGGAGCGTTTCAGTCCAGGAAACCATCGTACCTGCTGCTCCTGAAACGGCTCCTCAAAGTGTACCTTTCTGTCCTTTTATAGGTGCCATTGTCACAACAAGGGGACACATAGGGAGTTGAATTTGACGGATTGTTAGACGAGGACATACTGTAGCCCTTTAGTGCTAGTACTACATGATCCTTCAGGGGGGGATAGGGCTGCGGGATATTTTTCAGGTACATAGATGCAGTGTGATTAACATTGTCCCTCTTTTCCAATGAGAGTAAGAGGAGATACTGAAAAAGTAAATGTGCTCAGGCTGAATTCAAATCCAACCACGCACTTTGTGCATTTGAAATGTCCTCAGATGCTGCTAAACACTGCTAAAGTTCAGACTGACTCTGAAACACCTGTAACCAATTACTCATCAAAGCCCATTCAAATTCCCAAGGTGTCTTTGCCAATAGTCTTTATTTACTGCTTGGGAACTGCTGTAATAAATTGCTTAATGTGAGCCTTGAAACAAAGATCGGTTTTGTTTTCTCCCAGTGCAGTCGTTCAATCTTGGATCTAAATGTCAGTTTGAGCTATGCGCATTCCCCCTTCTCTTTTGAGAAGGAGATTCAGTGCATCAATATAAGTGAAATAGATCTCCATAGGCCTTTTGCCTGTATTAGGACATGGAGTGGAACATACTGGTTGTGTGGAACTGTTGGCGTCCTGCCATTGTCATTGCTGGCATTTCACTACATACTGCCTAACAGAATGCAGCCCATGCACAGCAAAGCACACACTGGAATTCTGTGAATCACAGAAGTAGGACAGAATTAAATTAAATTATTTTGGTGTTTAGTTTCTTTGCTAGCTCCTCATAAGATATTTCGCTTTTATTTGACTTTACCACTTTGCATTTCAGCAGTCAATTTATTTGCATTGCTGAAAAATCCAGAGAAATGAATTTGAGACTTTTTTTGAAATGTTAAAAAAAATTGTTTGGAAACTTCTATCTGTAGTACACTAACCCTGGAATAGGGTCAGCAAATCACCGACTGTTGCATTGTGGATGGGAGCACAGACCTGCCAGTATGATGAGCTTTACATGAGAGTGTTACAGGTAGTGGTGCTCACTATGGCAGATTTGAAAACATAAGTATGTGAGTACATAAGCGTTAAGTACGAGTGAGAAATGGTACAGGTTCAGACATGTGAGAACATGAAGAAAATCGCTGTTCTTTTCCTTTTCACAGCAGTCTGGTTTTATTCTGTCAGGGAGCACTGGGGAGATGTTTCAGAATGAATTCCAGCAGATAGCTTTACCACAGTGGGCGAGAGACACCGATACTCTCATGGAGAAATGATATGATCGTGGTATCACGTTATGGTGATTACTGCCTAATTTTTATAAGATTTGGAAAGAATGTTCTTCCAAATCTTCCTTTCCATCAATCAGTGCTCTTATGCACAATATAGATCATTTTCTCTATTTGACAAATGTTATGTATTCAGTATAAGTGAGGTTTCTCCTATGTCCTTCTGCATTCATGGATTTTTGTTTCTTTGTAAGGAGACAAACTTTACCATACAAATGAACACAGCAATCAATCAATCAATCCAAGACTTCTCTTGTGGAAGTAAGTGTGTAAATAAGTAGGATCCTAAAAATTGTACAGTCTACATTATACTGTATGCATGATTACAGAGTGGAATATCCAGGGAAATGCATCTCACCATGTAACTGTAGACATTATTTTTATTAAATTATTGAAATTCTGCTTTTGTATATGAAAATACAAATTACAGAAATGAAACCACCCATCACATATTTAGCATATATTGTTATGCTGCCACCAGATTGTGTGTTAGTCTTTACCCTGTTGCAGTCTTTAACAGTTGCAGTTCTATTATCATGGTTCATGAGACTGCAGGGTTGTCATTGACCATTTTTACTATCAACGCCAAGAGGAAACTATTCAGGAAAAGTTTATTTTCTTTCTTAGTCATAAATATTTATTCTCTAATTGATGTTCCACACCCACTCTGTTATGTTCTGCTGGTACCACTGCTGTGTTTCATAATGGAAACACACCATCTCCATCTCCTCCTCCCAGCCTGGACATCATTAGCACTGATCATCAGCAAAAAACAGTGCAAGTTTCCCATACTGCTGTTAGTGCTTTGTGTACAGTACATTTCCTTTTTGTTAGAAGTTGTACAAAATTGTATTAAGCGTAATAATACATGCCAAATTATAAAAAATATTAAAACATTTTTTAATTATAGAATCTGAATGCTAACTGCACAGGGGGCTGACCCCGTGAAAAGCGGGTTTTAAATTCATTAGCACAGCTAGCGGTGCTGTGAGGTGGAGCATGTGTGCACTCGGGCTGCAGTGAAGCGTTGCTGGAATGTGTGTTCTGGCCATGCAGCGGACTCCAGCCTGAAAGGGGCTTCCCTCCCTCCACCCTGCCATCTCATTGGCCCGTCAGGAGGTTCCAGAAGCCTGCTGCTGTGACATCACACTCTGCATCTGCATCATGTCCTCAGGGGGAGTCGGGGTTTCCACAGCTTTAAGTGTCATCGTTATTAATGCTTGCACTGTACAGTATGTGTAACCACCGAGGGACTTTGTAAAAACAGTGACCACCCAGTGTTCTGTTTTCAGATTAACACGGAATGAGCAGTTCTCTCCTTACACACTTTATTGCTTTTTTTGGTAAACAGCTAAAATGAACAAAATGAATAATGTAAAATGACTAATGTCCTGTGCTGTAATTTATCAGACAATGTGGAATTTTCTCTTTATCCAATGATAATGTAATCTTCTACTTTGGCATGCGGAGTATTGTATATGGCTCTCCAGATGGAAACGTTTTAAGCACACACACAACATACTTGCTTGACAGACTGAGATTAATGGTATTTAGTAGTATTAAGGCTTCCAGGATGTTTCATTCAACCAAAACTTTAATCAGCCATTTGTACGTTTGTTTTACATGTTTATACAGTTTTTGTCAGTTACACTTTGTCAGTCATTGACTCTTACAGCTTAAAAACTAAACTTTAAGAAGCCCAGCACCTTTTATATGGGGAAAAACGCAGAATAAATCTGCAGAAGAGCATTGTGTTATGGCATGACAAGGTAGTAATAAAGATTTTGGATAATGTTATTTAGAACTGGGTAATAACTTCACTGTTTTGTTATGTGTGTTACAATGGTAGGCAGGTGTCGTTTTAATTGTTGTGAAATCATTATTATTTTTCAAAGCCTATGGTTAGGTCTCATTCTATATCATTTTTCTCTTAATCCAGGCATTTGATGTCTGAATGTTCACAAATAATGATATTATCATTATTTGTGCTGATCTTGAATATAACTTGGTAACATTTCACATATCAGTGCTGCCATCTGTTGACAGTAAGTGGAATGGTTTGACCATAGTCCCCTTGTTGCTGGAGTTGAGGTGAAACTCATTTGTGTGTTGAATGTTGAATTAAGTGTATGAAATACATGAATGAAATATTAAAATGTATCAACCATGGTAAAGTTCAACATGATAAATATTAACAACTAGAAGATTTTAGGCTGTATTTCTGAGCATATGCAAGATATTAATAAAGGATAATATTCAGTTAATATAAATTAGGTGTGGTACAATGCTGAAATTAGGGACTGCCGTTGGTGATGACCCAGACAAGCTGAAGCATTATTTCCCAGGTTTATGCTGGAGCAATATTAATTATAGCAATATTATATTTCTGTTTGGGACAAGGGGAAGGTGTGTGTTATTAATCAGTCTACAGCAGCTTGTGAGAGCAAACGTTTTGCCCTCTCCTTTGAAGTGTTGTTACTCACTGTCTGTTGCCAAGGAGACAAGGAGTCAAGAAAGGGAAGCATCTTGTTGATAATATTATTGCAGGATTGTTGAGAGAAGTTTTCTCTCACTGAAATTGTCCCCTGAAATTGTTGGGGTTCATCTGAATGCAAGCTTCTGTTTAACACAATAAACTTATTGATTATTTATACAGATGAGAATTCTGAACAAGGCGGGACAAGGTAGATTATGAAGCTAATGCAGCCCTGGCGCCGTACCTTTGAGGAGTTTCCTGTCCGAATTTTCAGCCTCCAATCCCCATGACGTCACCTCTGTGAGTTCTGTGTCCTCTCCAGCCTGCCCTGCTTGTTGGTATCCAACAGTGTGAAGTTCCTCTGATGTGCTGACAGACATTCTGATAGTGCTGCTTGGCACATCTGTTCTGGACAGCTGGAGCCCACCCCCCTGCTGCAAGCGGGACGTCCACGGTCCTCTGCAGCTGCAGACATCTACCTCTTCGCTTCTTTCCAATAGGACGACGGGGTGGGGTTCCTACTTGGCCTCAAATGGAAAGTTGCACCGAGATCTAGTTTGCACTGTGGGTGAGTGACCCTGATTTACACTGTGGGTGTAAGAGTGACCCTGATTTACACTGTGGGTGTAAGAGTGACCCTGATTTACACTGTGGGTGTAAGTGACCCTAATTTACATTGAGAGTGAATGGCCCTGATTTACACTGTGGGTGTGAGAGTAACCCTGATTTACACTGTGGGTGTGAGTGACCCTGATTTACACTGTGGGTGTGAGAGTAACCCTGATTTACACTGAGGGTGTAAGTGACCATGATTTACATTGAGAGTGAATGGCCTTGATATACACTGTGGGTGTGAGAGTGACCCTGATTTACACTGAGGGTGAGTAACCCTGATTTACACTCTGGGTGTGAGAGTAACCCTGATTTACACTGAGGGTGAGTGGCCCTGATTTACACTCTGGGTGTGAGAGTAACCCTGATATACACTGTGGGTGTGAGAGTGACCCTGATATACACTGTGGGTGTGAGAGTGACCCTGATTTACACTCTGGGTGTGAGAGTGACCCTGATTTACACTCTGGGTGTGAGAGTGGCCCTGATTTACACTGTGGGTGTGAGAGTAACCTTGATTCACACTGTGGGTGTGAGAGTGGCCCTGATTTACACTGTGGGTGTGAGAGTGACCCTGATTTACACTGTGTGAGAGTAGCGCTGAGGTTGAGACTGCGGTTGCTATGGTGAGTGTGGCAGCAGTGCAGTGCAGTGAGCTGTCTCTTTGCTCCAGGGCACTGGCTGCCCTCCCTGTTTCCATGCGTGTCCATGTGTGCTGTGATCATGCTCTCTCCCTGCATGGCTGTGCTCGAAACACATGCTGTGCGTGCTGAGTGGCTCGCCAGGCGATGTCTCAGTGTGGGGGTAGTGGGTCAGAGAGGTGGGGTTTGTGTGTGCTGTCTGCCAGCTGAGAGGCTGTGAGTTCCCAGGAGGTTCCTTGCAGTGACCCTGAGCAATGAAGGTGACCTTCAGATAATTGGCCACTGAACACATCAATAAATGCAGCGACAAGATGTCCGCAAACACTGTCTACTGATCTGGTTTCACCAGCCGATATTTTTCCCGCTCGTACGGCACCGCCGCGCCTCGTGCCGGGTCAGGCGACGGCGGACGTGCTTTCTTCTTTCTTTGCCTCCTGGCCTGAGGAGATTGCGAAGAAAAAAATAACACTCCCAGCGATGGAGTGATGCCGAAATTCTGCAGGAGCACTGGTCTCAATTATGCACGGTGAATTTAATGACACGCCGCAGTGAGATTTGATCACTATCTAGTCCTCTCTCTATCTCGTTATCTCGCTGTATCAAGGCTTTTAAGGAGGCCTTAAAAGGGCCTGGAAAAGTGTTTGTGGCTCCTCGCAGATACCGTGTGTCCTTCAGGAGGCTCTAGATCATGCTGTCTGAATCCGCCGAAATGGAGGATCATACTGCCACAGGGGCCCGATTGCACTGAGTGCACTCCAGAGGTTATGAGACTGAACAAAATTTCCCATCCTTGCATCACTGTCTTCCCAAATCTTATGAAGAAGAAGATGATGATGATGATGATGATGATGATGAAGATGGGAACTAGTTAAGCTCTGTGCGTGTCACACTCTTCTACATTTGTTATTCATGTCCTCAGTTTTTCCTGTCGTTGCAAAAAAACATGAAGCAAGACTAAGAGAGAGCTCAGCAATCACTGACTCCCTCCCTTTATTGTCATTATACACAGTATTCATACAGTACATCCTTTATGCAGAAGGACGCAAAGGTACAAAAATCAAATCCCAATGTGCATGTTTGGGAGAGCAGCAACACTTTGTAGGACATATCCAAAAACAGTGTTATTTAAACAGTGATTCATAAGGGCTATGGCCTAGAAATGTCCGCTAACGAATGAATCTGGTTTGAGTGTCCACCGCTCTGTCAGAAAGCGCCTGCTGGCTCTGGAGCCTCCCTCAGACACCGTACTGTGCTGTTCATCAGCTTTCCCAAATGAGCTCTGGGAGTAAAGCGCGACAAACAGTCGATTTTGCTAATCCCGCTGTCCCCCCCCCCCCCCCCCCCCCCCCCGCTCCTCCTGTAAGGCATGTAAACAGCCCTCGTCAGGATTCCCCTGGCAGACTGCAGGGGTGTGTTTCTCAGCGCTGACAGAGTAAATCTCTGCCGCTCCCTGTGTGCAGGTCCCCCGGGGAGGGGGCTCCACGCTTCCTCCCTCCCACTCGTTTTGCAGCAGCGGTGTTGCCGTGGCGACTGTCCGTCAGCGCTTTGCTGTTTCTCCCAGCTGGTGAGACGCGGTCTCGTCCCGGCGCTCCTGCGCCTGACGCCCCGGGCCACAGCTTCACACTTCCCCGACACCGCGCCGCCGCACTCCCCTGATCACCGCCCCGGCGTCCGATTGGGTGCGACCGTGTGGAAACGTTTGGGCGAGAGGAGGCACAGAAACCCGGCTGGGGATCGCTTCAGTCACGGCTGCTCCCCCGTATCTGTTGATCTTAAAAAGGGTATTAGTTTGACTGACACATATCCTGCGACTCTGGCTGGGAAGGTCCGGGCTGACGAGATTGTGTTTCAAAATAGGAAACAAGCGTGAAATAAATCTTCCTTAACGTTTCCTTCATCGAGACCTTCAATATCGGCCCTCCTGTAGGGCACAATCAGATATGTGCAGGGCCTCAGTGGTTCTCATAAATTACATTCCCCCACTACACCAGCCCCTCCTTGCTCTGTTGTCAGAAACATGCTCAATCTCCAGAAAATCTCAGGAGCAACCTAATTTTTCTATTTTTATATATTTTTAAATCTAAATATTTGAATGTATTTTCTGGTGCTGCACAGAAGAAGAGCCATCATACAATATAGCTTTAAGTAAGTGTGTAATATCAAATGCCATTTAATTTTTGGAATTAGAATTCATGTCAGAGATAATTTGGGAAAACCGAAGTTTACACTAATTATATTTATAGACACGCTGCGATCCTCACCAGATTTTGTTCAATATGCTGCGATTCGTTTAAATAAAGTGGAAAGTTTCAACCCATCGAAGCGGTTTCCAAGGAAACTGTCTGTAAGCATTCAGCTCATGCCAGGAGGTTCTTGCTGGTTTAGATGGTAGACACTGGAAAACTGCCAAACCCGCAACGTGAAATGTATGAAACATCTCAATGAGTCCAGACGCCCACCACCAGGGTAACATTCCATTTTTGGCATTAAAAATGCTTCAACTAATATACCTCCAAAGGTAGCTGTATAGCCTGTAACTCCCCTTTCTTCATTTCCCCGTTTAGGCTACCTGCTTTTTCTCACATTTCCTCTGCACAGCCTATTATATCGAACGTCACAAAGAAGCTGTTTTAATATGTTGGGAATGATCAAGTTCCTAAGTGCTTGCATGGCAACTTCTCAGATGGGAGGGAGCGAGGAAGAGCTCATTAACAAATGCGGGTGATGCAAACCGCTCTCCAGCTACACCGGGTCCATGATTCCGTCAAAGATGGTAGCAGCGCACGCCACCGTCCACTCATCTGCGTCCGCAGAATGGATTGTTTGCCTCGATAAAAGGTGAGTTAATGAAATTTCAGCCTGGGTAATTGCCGAATTTCTTTGCCCTCTTTTGGACGCCGCATTATTGACTACAGACGCTGAGAATAGACCAGCCGTTTTCGCCCCGCGCTCAGCCGGCGCTCGATAGCATTGTGTGCCGGTTTCCTTTATATACGCACGTGAATATGGAGTATTTTTAATGTCTTTATTTACCCCTCAAACACTGTACGGGTGAAGTTTATATGATTATGCAATTATCTGCATTATAGCAAAAGCCTCTTGTTGGGGGAAAAAAAAGCGTGAGCTGAAAGCATTGTCGCGTTTTGATTTTCCGTTGAGGCTCAGCCAAGCTTATCTTGCCATTGTAAGATATCTCAACGAACGGATAAACGGGCTTAATGTTGAGATTTTTTTTTCTTACAACTAATGTAAGTGGGGTGTATGCAGCGAACTGCAACAGAAGGCTGTCATTGTGATGTTGAATAAAGGAAATGTCACCTGGAGGAGGATTGCGGAGTCGCAGCGCTGTTTTTGCTGCAGCCCCATGAATCAGCTCTACCCGCACAACCACATTCACGTATATTGTATAGCTACACCTCTCTATCAATGCAGGGATATCAGGGAGTCCAACAGCACAGCAATTTTCATCAAGCTTTAAAGGAAAATTACTTGAATAATTATCTTTCTAGCGCCTTATTTATTCCATATAACTACTTCATTAAAATCGATCCTCTGTAGCAGTGTAAGCATGCAGATGTTACACATAAGCAAAAATTCACAAACCAAAAGTAACATGAATGGTTTTGACAAAATGATCAGATTTTATTTTAAAAGATACTTATCACTGAATCATATTTTTTTTTACATGCTGTGCTTCAGTGCGCTTATCAATAAATGTGCTTACATTTGTTAGGCTGACTCCAGCACCTGCGTTTTATGCATTTCATTCATACATGTTGAGAAAGCCTTAGAAATGTGCATTGCTGTGTGAGTGGCCGAACTCCTAGGAATGCAGAGCTGCCTTTTGTAGTCCCCTCTGAGGTTAAATTTAACATGAGCACAGCAGACATGCTTAAACTCCAGGTAATTTTTTTAGGGCTCTGTCCTCAGATATCATTGTGAGAGGGTGCATGTGTGTGGAGGTGATTGGGTACTTGTCACAGAGTGAAACATTTGGCAGAAATATCCACTGTAGAGGGGAACAGGTTCTACGTATTTTCTCGAGGGGCAGAAGACCTGATCCCCTGCACCGGAGAATAGGTAAACATACAGGGTTAAATCCCACTACTTTTTGCATTATCACTTTCCTCTGTTTCGTTGAAGCAGTTCCACTCCCTGAGGATGCTGCAAAGTTTTCTGCATTAGACAGCTGTGCTATGGTTTGCCTTTCTCTGTTTAAGGGTAACTGAACGGTTTTCCTAAGTCCTTTCAGAATACAGGATGTTCAGTACAGTGACTTTCCTCCAGGTGGTTAATCTTATTTCTTGTATTAAAGTTCCCAAAGCTTTATTCTCCGTGCTGCTTTCGCAGAGCAGGCATGGGAGTCTGCCATTGGTTCATTGCTTTCTGTCACTTTGAAAAAGTTCCACGCTGTTGACATGCTGACATTAGCAAGTTCAGCCTAGAGTTGTACTGTACATGCTGTACAATAGCCAAGTCTGTGTTGCAGTGTTCGCCCTGTTAGGGATGTCTGAGATATTTTACGCGGCTTGCTAATCTTCACAGGTCTCAGCTGCTATTTCACAGGAATTCATCCAAACAGACAACCAGCATGAGAAATAGGATATTGACCTTTTAACTGTTGTAACGGCTGTAAAGGCACATAGCCAGCATCACTCGCTTGGTTAGCAGTCTCACACTATCAGAACTGCACAGCGGTCTTCTAACTACTATTTGGGAAATTTTGGTTCAGAGGAATCAAAGCTAATGTTAAATTCCAGTTTCTTTCTTCCCCTTACAGTCCTGAGGTCCATGCTAGGAAAAGGTGGATATTCACCTACTGAGTGAGACTTACATTTTCACAGAACATTGACGGCACAAAAGACATTTGGTCTGTAACTGTGGAATGGCACATTTCAGCAGTTGTTCAGGCAAACAGGTTAGCTCTTATTTCAAGCTTTATTACATTGGTCTTGCATCATAATCAAACTGCATTACTCATCACATAATGCACCCTTGGCTTTAAACACCCAGTAATTGTTGCACTGCAACAGTCACACAGTTTCTTGTTTTTCCTTATTTAAATTTTCCACTCATATGCTTCAGCTTCAGGAACTGATTTATTTAGACGTTTAAAGATAGATGTCTTTGTGGGTTATCGGTGTATCTGATAATGTACAGGACTGTCATGGCTACCTATCAACAGCTGCTGGACAGAAGAATCATCCCATTTAAATGTGTTGTGTTGTTATCTGTGGAGGTTTAAGGAGGGGTGTGGGACTGGGAGAATATGGGATTGGGAGAGCTCCATCCCCTCAGAGATCGGCCTCACCCTAGCTCAGCCAAGTTTTTTTTTTTTTTTTTCCACTTTCACTATTATGTTTTCAGGCCATTCCAGAATTTTCTGAACTTACCTCAGCGCCTCCCAACAAACCGCCAACTGTGGTAACTTCCAGAACGTTCTGGAACGTGGAGCTTTCTTAGTGTATGAAACAAATTATGCACTGCTTTTGACCAGCATTTTATACCATGCTACACACACCTGCCGTGGTCATGTTTTCTTCTCTCTGCTTTGTATTCATTCCTGTGACATCATTTATGGTTGAGTCATACTGTTGTATAACTGGGGAAAGAAAGGCTGGCTTATTTCTCTGAAGGTTCCGTACCCCTGAATCACAATTGTAAGTGACAGGCAATTCACTTGTGCTCTGGGGATCCGCTTTGTATCGCTAGTTTAATGTCAAATATCTGTGTCTGTTTGGATGTTAGATTCCCAATCACAGTGCGCAGTGCTGCCTCTTTTGTGGCAGTAAATGATTTTACCAATAAAGTGTGGTTTATTGAAAGTAAAGGAGAGTAAATTGTTTTACCTGTCAAGTGTGGTTCATTGAAAAGAGTAAATTATGATCGTAACATGAACGTGTACTAGGTACAGCAAGGCAGGGCAAACAGTGTGTCTTTATAGATTACAGGTCCAACTGTGATGGTCCGTCAAGAATTCTGAGATTCTAGGATAAACCTAATCACTTTCCTGTCACAAACGCAGGGGTGGCTGTTAGGCTAATGCAGTCCAGG
Source organism: Megalops cyprinoides (assembly GCF_013368585.1). Classification (NCBI taxonomy): domain Eukaryota; kingdom Metazoa; phylum Chordata; class Actinopteri; order Elopiformes; family Megalopidae; genus Megalops; species Megalops cyprinoides. Next base: position 34,293,449 of record NC_050593.1, read on the forward strand.
TGTTTACCTGCACATTCTGCAGATATGAAAGTGAACCTTCCTGAGAAATCTTTTTCGTGGTAGTTTTAAACCAGTTTAATTCACAAGAACATTTGAGGAGTCTTATGATTCATATACATATTACAATATGTACATCAAAGATGGGGTGATTTCAACATCTGGTATCTCCGTTTTTGTTAACTGAAATATATTGCAGTTATATTTATGTTTCACTTTTTTACATTATTAATCAATCAATAAATTAATCAAATTGTATCTGTGATGAACTAGACAGTAAAAATGGAAAAATCATGAGTGGTGACCATTCTTCTGAGAGTGGGAAGGGAGCCAGTCTCTGCTGCTACAGGCTTACAATAACAGCATGTAACACCAGAAATATTGTGGGTGCGCACTGCTGCACCCATACCATTCAGTCATGGATAACCAGCTCGTAAATTACATTAACATCAGCGGTTTTGACAAGAGATGAAGTGTGGATGTCGGGTATGCCACAGATATACTCAGCATGCGTCCGCTGTTCTCCTGAACGTGAAGAAGCCACAGGAATGAGATGTTGATGTTGGCTCCGCTACAGAGAGAGCAGCCCCCCCACTCCCTGATCCAGAAGCGTGTTTTTCACAAGGCCACACGCAGAGCGCTCGGGCTAATTTCCATGGGAACAAAACCAACCTCAAGGGGCTCCCACATCGCTCTGTAATGTGTTTATAACACACCCGCAGGTGACATGGTGATCTTTTAACACACTCCCACACATGTGCGGACCTGCGTTAGTCAGATCTCCTCTCTGTGGATCAATATTCTCACATTTTTTCTCGTTTTCCTGCAAAGCGTCCTCCTGTTTGGGGTTTCGGGGACTTGCGCGAATGCTGCGTTTAACACCTGGTTTAATCCGTCAGCTGTCACGATTCGCTCCAGGACGCGAGGAACATCTGCTCTTAAGATCAACAGTTTGGTCTGTGATTTAATTCAGTTTGTTTCAGGCAGATCGTGGCTGAAGTCAGGAAACAACAAATGTGTTAAACTAATCCAGTCAGCATATCCCTCATGAAGCCTCATTGATACAGTGAACTGGGCATTTGCTTGTATAGACGGCATATGCAGGAACGGGCAGAAGGGTCCATCGCCTCTCTGACCTGTATGCAGTTAAATGCTCTGTGCAGAAATGTGTATTACTAGTGCTGGAGACAGGGGGAAAGACATGCCTGAGCTGGAAGCATCATAGGTGGCCAGGGCAGGAGGCTGTGGACGTTTCACCTTCATTTACCCCGGCCATTAAACTTGCCATTTTGGCTTTGCTGAGTGTGGCGTGTTGGAAAATCGACCTGTCAGAAAGATTACTCCCAACACGCAGCCCGGACAGGGCCAGGAGGGGCTTCAGCCCGGTGCTGAGGAGGCGATGGAGAGAGGGAGAGACGGACACTCTGCAGCCTCCGGTGGGGGCTGGACCGGCTGCCTCCAACCTGCTCGCCAGCTCCCCCTCCGTGCTCCCTGCCTGTGTTTGCGGACAGAGGCTATTGGTCTCTGAACGGGCCGGTCTGAAGTGCGTTAGCCGCCCGGCGCTTTGCGACTCTCTGTGTCGGGTGTGACTCCGCTCTGCCCTCAGATTCCTTTCGGAGAAAGAGGCAACACAGGTCACCGAGCGCCGAGCTGGTGGCACATGGTCACCTGGGGGCAAATACGCTGCGGTTCCGCAACTGGCTTAAGACCAGTCTGTGAGTCACTGTTATTTGAATAAATTTGGGTAAAAATAGATCCTGCTTCATAAGGCTTGTTTTGTTGGGTACATTTGGATGCCGGCAGTTTTGCTAAACGTTCCTTAAAATGACTTCTGTCAGCCATTTAAGTCATAAGACAGACACTCGTGTCATAATGGAAGTTTACTCTGGTTTTCGGTACGTCTGGAAACAGAGACTCTGTGTTTGTCATAACAGGAGTTTAGTTGCTTTAATCCCAAGAATATTTTGACATATAAATAACAGTGTGATTCCTACAGCTGCAGTACGGTTCGTGTGATTTCTCTTTGAAAGGCTGTGCAAGAGAGATCGGCTTACCGGCAGAGAAAAATGCGCAGCAGGTAGCAATGTGCCGAAATGCCTTCATGTCAGCAGCTTTGTAATCTTGGGAGAGAACACAGATCAGGGTCATACGGTGTCATGCGTTCTGGAATCCCTCAGAGAGTGCGTCTGTCTTCTCACACATCCCATTTCAGCACGGCGGCTCCGTTCTGCGTTGACACTTGACCCCGTCTGGTATCTGCTGTAAATTGGCTGTATAATTGGTGATTACTCTGTTTCTCTCCATGGTAGGCCACAGTAGGCCAGTAACTCCGCTGTCCGGTGGCAGAGAGAGAGTGTGGACTCATTCCATTGTGCCACAGAAACTCAGAAAGGTGCGTTTTACACCGTGTGTTTGAGTTTCATCGGTGGTGTAGTGGTATGGAGCAGCAGTCCACTGTAGTGCTAAGGAGCAGCAGTCTAGAGTAGTGGTGTGGAGCAGGGCTCATAACTCAAAGGTTGCCATTTTGAGGCTAGAAAAATGTTGAGTCAAAAGAAAGTTTAGCTAAGAGTGGAAGCTAACAGCAGCACTGTGTCCATGGAACAATCCATTAAGGCTGTTCATTTTGTGTGTGCGCGTGTGTGTGTGCCCGTGTGTGCATGCATGTATGTATGGATATTCTAAAGGGCATATGGAGGGATTTTGTGAGAAATATATTGTGCTGTTGCACAGAATAAAACAGAATGTAGCTCTGCTAATATACATGCTAGCTTGGGTTACATATTTTAAAGATTTAATATCTTTATCAAGATGTTATCAGCCATTGCTCAATGGCTTTAACTGTGAGATGGGTTAACAATTATCCACTAAATAAAAATTTGTGCAAATATCATCTCCAGGCCTGAGTTCTGATGTTGGCAGTTTCTGCACACCATGTCCTAGAGTGATGCATAAATGCAGGAGATGTGAGCGTGTTCCCTCAGACACGCCGTCTGTAGGACTGTCTCTCCGGCTGTGCTTCTGCCTGCAGTGGGGTGAGGGCGGGAGCTGTGCTGTAACCGCCTTCGTCACATTGCCCTCGGCTGGCTCCTTCACCCTTCACACCTTCACCCCTTAACATTGCTCTGGGATCTGGTGTTACCATGAGTCTCTGTAAGCCTAGACTGTAGAGTGAGCATATTTACAGCACCCTCTGTTATAATTACAGTTTCCGCACCTCTTACCCACAATAACATTTGAATTTTGCCTCAAGACTTCATTAGGTATATATATTTTTTGCACTATTCATTTCGTCATCATCATAATTTCCAAGCCATTAATATTTAATACCTGTTCCAGACGTGGATCAAATATAGCAGATTGCGTCCGTCCTGAAGCACAAGGAAAGACATTTGCTAGTCGCTGAAATATTTATGCTGCATTGGCCTTGGGGGTAAGAACTGAAAAGGGAAGAATGGTGTACGGCATCAATCAACAGGGCTGCCTGCACTGCCATGATTTAAAGGAGGGTTACAGAGGTTTGGAGATTTGAGAGGCGTTTGCAGTGTGGATATGCATCACGGCACTGCAGAAACGGGTCAGATTTTAATGCTGTAGATGCAGGGAGGCCTTGAAAGCGTGGACTTAATATGTATAACCACTCCACTTAGCTTTTCTGTGTAGCGTTTTGTGTTTGGAGATAGAATTTGAGCACTGCTGAAATGAGTGTTTTGTACCTGCTGAAAATGAAATGCAAATCAAACCTGTGAAAGAACAGAAACTGCGGAGGTCTGGGTTCTGACATCAGACACTGGCTTTGGGGCTGGGCGCGGGGGGCGGGGGGGGCGATTCAGTCCCAGCTGCGGGGAAGGTCACAGTTTTGGGACAGAGCTATCAGCTCATGGCCCTGGTGACCGAGATTCCCCAGGAGGAAGGACACAGCTGGACTTGAAGGAGAGCGAATGGATGCCTCAGTCTCTGATAACACACTTTCTTTAAATGTGAGCGTTCAGGAGACTGCCTGTGATGCCTTGCACTGCTCAGTCTCCTTATTCATTAATGATTATCACAGTCTGCAGTCATTTGTTATGCATATAGTTTCAGGTTAGCGAGGCATCCTTCATACCTATACAGCGCTGAGAGTTAGGGCCTTTTTGGGGCTTTCTTCACAAATAACCACAATGACCCTGGGGTCTGAGTCATTACGAACAACACCTTCTCTGATGTGTGTGTGTGTGTGTGTGTGAGTGTGTGTGTGTGAGTGTTTGTGTGTGTGAGTGTGTGAGAGTGTGTGAGTGTGAGTGTGTGACGAGCCCTCTGACAGGCTGTACTCTACCTTCAGGCCTGCAGAGCGCTCTGGGGAAGATGTCGACATCATTTTGGCTCGTTTGAAAGATGTGAAGGCCTTTGAGAAGTTCCACCCCAACCTCCTGCACCAGATCTGCCTCTGTGGCTTCTATGAGTGCCTGGAAAAAGGGATTACCTGTAAGTCATATTGGATTTTGAAATAGCTGATATCTCAGTGTTACTATATCTGAAACTGTAAACTTTCCACAATGTTAACCAGATAAAAATATTGCTAATAAATATTTTGTTATAATGAATTAATGCCACAGCACTAATGGACTTAATAATGTAATTAACAGGACCGATTCAGGCCTATCTCAGTATTGTTTATACAGATAACCGTTTCCTTTTTCAGTGTACCGTCAAGGAGACATTGGAACGAGCTGGTATGCTGTTCTGTCCGGCTCTCTCGACGTCAAAGTGTCTGAGACGGCCAACCATCAGGTAAGAGCTACTCAGGATATCACAGAGGCATTAAGTAACTCTAGGTGGCCCTTACTGCAGTATATATTGACCTACATTAGGCAAAACATCCAGAAACTGCTGAGTCTCCGTATTGGAAGAGCAGTTTGCATCCATTAATGAATATAATGACTGTAGAACATGTAGACTACGCTGTTCTGCATCCTTAGCTCTTTCCCAGATCACAGCTAAGAACTGCTCCTAAACCGTCTGTGGAGACTCTATTGATTTGCGTGCATGTACTATGTCAACATAATACCCTGCTGCTGAGTAAAATCATTTATCATTCATTTAATAGGATGCTCATTTTGTGTTTGTATTTCATGCTTGCTGAGCCTCTTTTTCATTCAATAAGTTGTCATTTGTCCTCCATAATTCCAAATAGCAGTTGAACTTGTATATTAATTTCCATATGTATGCGAGATGAAGTTGCGTGCAGAGCTGCAGATTCTGCTGCAGATCGTTTGGGGTCTGGGACTGCTCACCTTGGGGATTGCAGTCCATTTGGTGCCATTATCTCTGCCGTATTTGTTCCTCTCTTTCTGTGCGCTAATTGGAGTGGTTAGAGGCCCTTTCAGTCTAATGTGTGAAAGTGCCACGGGAGAAGATTCCAGATAATGCCCTACCTTAGGGAGCCCTTCAAATGAGCTCTGCTTTTCAGAGATTCCTGACAATGAATAATTTTAAATGAACAAACACGTTTTGTTGAGATAATAAAAAAGAAACACGCACGCTTTCTTTTCAGCCTCTCAGTTAAACATTAGTCACGTCGCATACGAGCCCGTCAGAGCTGATACGTTGCGTCTTTTCTTTGTGTCCCTGAAGGATGCCGTCACGATCTGTACCCTGGGGATGGGGACGGCGTTTGGGGAGTCCATCCTGGACAACACCCCCCGCCACGCCACCATCGTCACGCGGGAGTGCAGCGAGCTTCTCCGCATCGAGCAGAGGGAGTTCAAGTCCCTGTGGGAGGTGAGGCCGCTGTCCGCACACACTCACACGCCAGCCAATAGCGTGCTTCCATGGCAACGCGTGACATCGACCGCCATGGTCAGCAGCTGTGATGGGTTGTGGGTTTGAGTAGCTGAATGTTAAGGAAACCCCCTCTCTGAACATTAAAGTATGACATTACATCTGAATCATGTGCTCGCATTGTGTTTCTTAGGAATGCTGTAGGACAGGGCGGGGCTAAGCTTTGAGACTAAACCCACAGATCTTTGCAGGTCCAACTGACTCATTTCTGGCACTTTAGCAACAGTGTAAAATGCAATAATACAGCTTTGATTTTACAGGACACATCATTGTGTGATTACGGTTTTCCAAACAATTAAATACAATAATGACAAACGTGGACATAAATTGGTCAGTAGATGTAAATGTGATTTCCTGTTTTGCAGGTTCACAGTGGGTTAGAGGATTGTGTAGGATGTGTCAGTGTGATAAATCGATTATAATTTCAGTCTCTTTGGAAACTGTCTAGTTTCAAGTGAAGGCAATTTCAGAAAACGGATGCTGTGGACAGAGAATGTTCCCATGGAAAAAATGACTCAAATCTTATAATAAAAGAAAAGAAATAGAATAAGATCTTTTTGCTGTCACCAACAACATTGCCTGATGTATTTCTGGCTGGTCTTTTAAAGGTGAAAAACACAATGTCCTGAATTAACCTCCCACTGACAAGTGTATACAGTTAGTATATAAAAGCTGAAAAATATATTTAAAGGTTGGACCTAACAATCAGAAATAATTGTGTATTGGATATATAAACTATGTTTGTTGCTGTACATCATATCATATATAAATCCTTCTATCTAATGTAACAATATGTCCCTGTGTGAACAGAATGTTTTATATGAATGATTGGGGCTGTGATGAGCTGTCCTCACGTTGACTAAATTATATCTAGATGTGCTTCCATCTACGGCCACCAGAGGTCAGGGTTTCTTCCAGTGGAATTAAAGCCTGTTCAGCTTGCCTCTGCCTCTGCATTGAGGCATGTATCGTGTTCATTGGTCTCTCAGAGTATTTGGTGTGTCATGCTGTGGACTGGCATCCTTTCCAAGGGGAGAGACATGTGCTCTTTCTGATCTGCTTTAGACTCTGAGGGTGAAAGGATGGAGGGGGGGTGATACTTCAAAGCTCTGGGAAAAGATTGTATATTATTTACATTTGCATATGTCCACAGGTGTGCATATTCAGGACTTTTTTTCAGATGCAAATTGGTTACATATGTACAGCAAGCCAAGCCCCAGTCTGGCAGCTGTAACCTTGACCTGGATGAGTAGCTTGTGTTCTTTCAAAGTCATTCAGCTTTCCTGCCCCCTGGGTTTTGCTTCTGTGATGGATTCAGTGACACTGTGGTTTGCCTGAAGAAACAGGCATAATTTAATATATATTATTACAATGCTGTATGTATAAATATATAATATTATTTTAATATTATATATTTGAAAATGTGTGTGTGTGTGTGTGTGTGTGTGTATATATATATATATATATATATATATATATATATATATATATATATATATATATATATATATATATATATATATATAAAAAAAACTAGATAGATATAGTATCATATGTAATATTATACATATGTATATATTTTTATTATGTTTCTTTGACACCTGAGGTACAAGGTCAAGCTCAGACTCATGATAAAAAGGCCTTGAGTGAGACAGAGGGCAGGAAGCAGCACGCAGGGTGTGTGTGTGTGTGTGTGTGTGTGTTTACTTCATGCAGTGTGGCAGACAGGGCTGGAACAGCGTGCCCCGGGCACCGGCAGGCTCAGGGGGTCACAGCGGAGGGGGTCATAGAGGGAGGAGGGGCGAGGACTGACCCCGCGGCTGTAGGGCCCTTCCTGCTGGCCCCCCCCCCCCCCCCCTCCATTCCCACTCCGGCAGGAAGGGATGTGACTCGGTGTCTGGAGACTCCTATCCTGCAGGAGACAGGGCTGGCTTCCTGAGCCGGAGCCCGTTTCCTCTGGGAGTGGCAGAGTCTAAAGGCCACGGGCTGCGTTCCACGGGCTCCACGGGACTGGACCCCACGCTCCCCCTGGGTGTTTGTTTGGGTTGTGATCCTGAGGACCGGGGCATCCGAGAGGTCGGTCTGGTCTTTGTGTGTCGTGCAGATGAATCAGGCTTTCATGTGTGGCGGATTGACTGTGGTTTTTCCTCTTGTATTACCAGCTGTTTAAGCACATACTCTACCTTCGTTTTAGATATGAAATGATTTCTCCTTGATTAACAGACGTGAGTGACATGCTGCGAGTAACACCTCCTGGAGTGTTTGTGAAAATGACTGAGTGGGTTTTGAATTTCTGAGACTGTGTGGTGATGTGTATTTCTGCTGAACGAGTCTTTGGTATTGTGTTTTGCAAATGCCTGATGGCAGTTTTGTACCTAGTTCAGATTCTGTCTGTTTTATTAATTACAGCTTCAGCTGGAAAAGTTGGTTTTAATTTGGAGTTTAACTGGTTTTAATTTAGTTTTGGGGAGAACATGTCTGATATTTTGTTCTTGTTGTTGACTTGCTTTACCAGTACCATTTTAAAGCATTATTACTGTGCCAGCATAATAAACATTTAACCAAAACCAGAAACTGTCCAGTTACTGTAAGGTTGTACTGCATATTCCTGGTATTTTCAGTCTGATGTCTGATGGGATCCACTCTGCTTTTCTGTGTACTCTGTAAAGTATGCTGGATTTGCATAGTTATTGCCTTAGTTGTCATAAATAGCATGTACAGCTGAAGGTTCCCTTTATCGTTGGCAGATGTTGCTATTTAGAGTGGCTTCATCATGGCAAGATACATTAAACATGCATGACAGGAGCACAGATACAGAATAACTGGGAACATACAGCTTGCACACTGGAAAAACAGTGCTAACGTATAGACATACAGGAGGAACAGTTCACATGTTGGCAATTGATAAGCCGTACGCACAATATTACTTTGCGTTAAACCAAACGAGTGTACTTATAATGCCCAGAATCAAAAAGCAGTGCTGCGCAATGTCGAAATACACACAGACTATGGAGTGACCGGGTGTTGGGGGCTTGGTAAAGGCTGAGTGCAGTTATGAAGTCTGAACCTTATTGCTTTGCCAGGGCCTCATCCAATACCTTTGGCAGCTGTTACTCCACAGCTCTACAGAGCATATTGTGAGCATCTCTTTTCATGGCTTCAGGCTTTTGAGGATAATTAGAGTAGCACTGCTTCTGGTTTTGTAAGATTGGGTGTGGAGATGGAGACCGTGAAAAGGCTAGTTGTGACTATGTAGAGTAGATGTCAAGGCGAACTGTAGCTAAACCCTGGTGTTGATGTTCTGTGACTTAATGAGATTCGTAATGAGATGCCTTACAATTCCCCAGTGCGCATGTATTTTTCTCTCTCATTCATGAACCAAAATGCACCTCATAGAGAGAGCATTCAGTGCAATCTGAAAATCTGAAAGCATACAGAATCTGAAAGCATACAGTAATTGAACACAAAATTTCAAACGTGGATCATGAGCGTGATGGTAGTTTGCTGCTGTTGAGAGAGTGTGACTCAGTGGCAACTCATGCCCTGTCAATTGAAACAAATGACTCGGTTTCCTATTACTTATAAGACTTCTAATTCAAGTCATATACCATATGAGACTTGGTTTATAATTTTATTATTTTGTTCGTAATGAAACAGTATTCATTTAACATTAAAATATTTAAATGTGAAAATTAAAATATATTAAATAATGATTATAATATATACTTCAATATTTAATATAAGAAATAAAATATGTATTTCAAAGTTCACAACTCTGTGTAGCTTCTGTGCTGCAAAATCAATTAAGATGGTAAACCTTTTATTTCAGCCTCATACAGATTTAATTTCAGTGCATAAATGCAGCCAGCAGCAGTAGCTCTTTATAGTATATTGTTCAGTGAGAATTTGTGCGTCTGGTGTTTCATTCACCCCATAGCACAATATCTCAATATTCAACTCAGCGAGGGTTTAATATGTTACATAATACCGAGTGGACTTGCTGTGCCCATTGGCCTAGCCAAGTGAAAAACAGCACATGCAATTTAACTGTCCACCCATACAATCCTTAACAATTCGATCATATGGTTTTGCTAGGTTCATTCTCCTCTCTGCCCACTGCCTATTTTATTAATGGCTGTGTTTTGCACACACAGGCAAAGATAGAACCATATGAAATATGAAATAGTTCAGTACAGCAATAGAGCCAAAGTCTCTCAGCCAGACTGAGCGTGTTGCCTTATTTCGCCTGTGGATCTCACTGCATATGGGCTGATCTTCGCTCCTGTCGCCTCACACTGATGCACTGGGATGAGTTCCAGCTGGGCTCTTAACTCCCGACTGGCTGCACTCACAGAAGCGTAACCACAACGTTTGAGTAACGTGCGGACCTCGGTCACCCAGGCGCTCCTCCAAAAAGCCTGCTTTGCTTTCCTAGTCTACCCACACCTGAACACTATACGCAAACCTCCAGAGTGCTCCTTTCTGCGTATGCTGGCTGTAGCTGAACACGTCTGAGAGGAGGCCAGCTAACCCCGTGCCAGATCGAATGCTGACTGTCCAAACTGCACTGGACAGACGCTCCTCTGCAGGGCCAAAAATAGCAAGCGTCTGGCAGTCTCCAGCCTACAAAGTTCTGAGAGCTTTCATTTTCACTTTGTGGCAGTTAACCATATACCCTGCTGAGGTTTAAACTGTGTCCCTCATCTGGTTGTTTGCTATAATGCAATTCCCATTGTCTGCCTTGGCAAAAATATAACTCATTAGTCTGACAATGGATCAGTCTGTGAGGGAAATGCTTTAAAGATAAGACATACAGTAAAGCAATATTGTACTGGTCAACAGGCTGACCCAGAACAGCCTTCATTGTCCTCTGAGACAGGTGCTTTGGAGTCCTTTCAGACAAACTGCTTTGGGACTCCCTGAGACCAGCATCAGAGACCACATGATTAGAGCTTTCATTCTGATGGAAGGGAGTTGAGTCTGAGTCAAAACCAAATTATACCTTAGAGAGCGTCTCTGCCTGGCACCACAGGGATAAGATGACGGCCCTGTCATGTGGGGGGGTGGGGGGGGAGGGGGTGCAGGCGTAAAGGAGACTGGGGGATGGGTGTACATTACATTATTGTCATTTAGTATACGCTCTTTTCCAGAGGGACTTACATAAATTACAGTTTTTGCATGTTAGCCATTTTATACAGCTGGATATTTACTGAGGCAATACAGGGTTAAGTACCTTGTCCAAGGGTACAGCAGCGGGAAATCAAACCAGCAACCTTTTGGTTACGAGCCCTGCTCCTTACCACTACGCTACACTGCCACCCCCGCCCTGCCACCTGTATCACTCATTCAAAACTGTAACCGAAGTGATTACTACCTGAATGAACTTGGGGGACCACAAATCTGCATCCTTTATTCATGCAGTATTTCTTAGCTATCCAGAACACATCACTGTGTCCTGCTCTATTTAGCATACATAGATCAAGGTCTGTTAATCGTTGATAAACTTCTTGGAGCTTCCCATGTACTGTATGAGAGGAACGGGGCTGTGGATTGAACGGGGAAGGAGCTGATGGAGGTGATGATGCAACAGAGAAGTGATTCTGACAGCTGCAGTGGTTTGATTGGCTGAAACATGGTGGAATGGGTGCTGTGTTCCGCTGATACGAGCTGTAATGGCAGCGCTGTGGCGAGATGCAGCTCGCTGTGACGGCATCAGTCGCTGTTCTGTGTTATTGGGGGAGGCAGGCGTTAGTCTGCTTGATCAACAAAGCAAGTATGAGCCGTTCGTGTTTCGCACAGATACAGCTGCCAGTCAGAACCCTGTCAAATCGGTGCGAAAGAGCTGAGCAGTTTGGCATTCTCCATTCCTGGCAGCCAAATGAGATCTCCTTCAGAAAAATTCGGCTTACTTTGCGATCAGTCGTTGGACCCTAGTAGTGTGGTGCACAGCCCTGTCTAGAGTCTAGACGTACTAGCAGTTGAACTGCAGGGGTGGGTGCGTGTGTAACAGGACAGTGTAAGAATGAGACTGGAGCTAAGTCCGGCCGCCAAATCCCTTGGTGAGGATTGGCTACAGAGACTCTGCTGCAGGGCTGTCAGCCCGTTGGTCGAGCAGGCATTTTGTGGTGTCAGCAGGGAGGGCCCATTAACAGGACATGGCACAGACATGGTGTACCCTTAGGAGAGCATGGGTGTCCTGTGTCCAGTCTCCCTGCAGGCGAATCTCCAGACAGCCTAATCTGAGACCCAAACTCCACTTTCGCTGTGAGAACGGTATACACTAGGGAAGAGCAGAGGAAAAATAAAGGAAGAGCACAGGAATTGCAGTGAAAACGGAGATACTGTGTTTTTATTCATCTTCTCTGTGATCTTTACACATTTGTTGTCATTTTTATATATTATAAAGGCAGTTTTTTCATAGCTTCTCTACTCATGTTTATAAATGACACCTTTTCTCAATTAGCACTGCCATGAAAACATATTTTACAGTGAGAGATCACACACAGCTTAATTACAACTGTCTGATTACAACAGCGTCAGTCCTCTTTCACCATTTCCTTTCTGCTGGCAGGACATTGAGTCATCTTAAATGACGCTGAGTCTGAGACACAATTACATTATAGTACATTACATTACCTTCATTACATAATAATGAAGTACATTCATAACACAATACAGGAGCATCATCATCATCACAGTTCATCATCAGTCTCATCACTGTCAGTTCTATCTCCACCTCATGATTATCTCCATGCTTACACACACAGACTCACACAGGCGAAAACGTGCATACGTGCACTCTGCATGGGTGTGAAATGCTGAATGGTGAAATGAAACGGTGAAAGACCGGAGCGTGCCAGGCTTTGCGAGGAAAGCGTGCAGTCGGATGAGGTCACGCCGCTTACGGTGCGAGAGCCCGTCGGCTGCGGCGTTGAGGTCACGCCGCTTACGGTGCGAGAGCCCGTCGGCTGCGGCGTTGAGGGAGCACCGTGTTCATCCCTCGTTTCTCGTCCCTCGTTTTCAGCTGCGCGCACTCAGAAGTCTGCCGAGGATTCGCAGGGGGAATATGCATGAGCCATTATGCCGTGTTTTTATCCGATGGTAAATGGAAAGTGGTTCGTATTTTCAAAAGGCTGGAGGTTTATGAAATTGTCACGTTGCGCATGCCACTGACTCGGCCAGCAGGGAAGAAAAATTGTGCTCGCGAAATGGATCATTGACGAAAATGCGGATGCCTGTATCTGTTATGAGTAACCACGTTAACCTGTCCCTCAAAGATAACTCAACACGTGCCTTTTCTTGATACTGTCTCTATTTTAGTGTGAACAATAATTCTGTTCACCTTGGAAATTCAGTTTTGTTCACTCTTGACAGTTATGTTTATTTTTTTTTCTCAGCAACACAGGTGCTGTTATCAGTAGTGTGTATCCAGCACTCGGCCCAGCGGTTGTGGAGTGGGTGACACGAGGCATGCAAATAAGAGAACTGAGAGCTTTTTGCCAGGGATTGATATAAAGAATCACTGTCATATTAGCACTTCTAATAATATTGATTTGAAAGCCTTTCTGGCGGGTAGTTTGATCACTGGGTGGCAGACAAAGACTCAAAGGGAAGAACCCATGATTTTGTATGCTGTGCCATACCTTTAAAGCAGGTGTCATTCTCATTCCTGTCCACTTTCATGTGTCCAATCAAACGCAGTATCCCAGAGCCAAAGCACCTTGTTATGTCTGTGTCAGCTGGACTCAGAGCTGTGCAGTTTAACAGGTGGCTCGTCTCAGCACTGCTCTCGGTCAGTCCACGATACATAGGGATGTGTGGATCCTCTGTGCTGGTCCTGGGCAGACTTTGTCTTCAAGAGACACTGTTACTTTGAACACGTTCCTGGGGTTGGCATCACTGGGTTCGATGTAAAACATGGAAAAAATAAGAATCACTGCTGTTTTTAAGGTACAGAACAACAAATTAATGAATCAAAATGCCGACCTTTCAAGAGAATGTAGCATGATCAAATCTAACAAAATGGCACAGTCAAAACCAGGCCATGTCTGACTTGAATGAGGAAGCTTACATTCAACTTTGTTTTTCAAGTTGCGGTTCATTAACAGCCTATTATAATATTGCACATAATCTGTCAATATTAATTCCACTGCTTAGCTACAGTATGTGCATGGTGTGGGCACAGTGGTCTTTAGTCTATATTTAGCCTTACAATTCATGGGTCTATACAGCCAGTGTTTTAGTAAAGCTATTTGGACAGGACCAGGTGTGGAGGTCATTTGTCAAATTGAGAACGCCAGCAGTAAAAAGACAAACGAATGATTTGGTTTGTAATGTACTTAGCCTACCGTTCCAGCTGTGTCTGTTTGGCCATGCTGCCATTGTCCGTCGCAGAGTGAGTCTGGGAAGCCAGCCCGTGGAGGTGTGCATAATTAGAGAAATGTTCGTGCGGCACAGATACCGGCACCTGCTCCCACTTCACCGCACACTGCCCCCGTCTTACTCACGTCTGGAGGAAGAGCGTGGTTATTCTCAGCTTCGCTCCCTCCCTCCCCGGTCCCCGTGAAGTCAGCTCTGCTAAGATTATTTACAGTTAACTTCACAATAGTGTGTGGGGTTACATAACGTGCTGTTTAAATCCGTCCTGTGACCGTGATCAATTGACATTTTGTAATCGTTAACGGTGCAAACGGAGGGTGGGCTAAGGATATCATCCTTATAGGAGGTGACACCTTTTTAGCGCTGCGTGCTGGAATATATGTCTGTGTCTGACTGACAGCTTTTAAATTAAATTACAAAATAGATTTTTTCTTGCAACAAATTACCTGTAATAACATGTGATGCTTCAGGCTGAAACAATTTATTTTTTAATTAATCATCTCAAAGTGACCTGCGTATCAGTCAGATAATGAGGTCTTCTTAGAAATAGTGTCTTTAGGTTTTTACGCAAAGGCATGACTCCACTTCCGTTGTGTCTTAAATGGCAGAAATTACGGTTGTGATGGATATGGAGCAATAGTTTTGTAATTACCACTAAGCGTATAGTATTACAAAAATAAACTTTGTTGCCTGAGGGAAAGTTAGTAAATCGGGGAGTACTAGTACTACGCTTAAATGTAGAGGGATAGTACGCTGTACATGACAAATACAGTGCTGGGAATGACAACTTTTAACAAAATATACATTTTCTGCATCCAACTAAAAAGGAGCACTTGAGTATAGAGTTGTAAATAATTTACCTGCAGCTAGTATGTGTGCTGCCAAACCTTTTTAATTGATCCACGCAATTTCACGAGTTTCTTTCAACAGCGAGCGATAGAAACAAATGTTCTTTGTAGATGAAAATGGGATTTCGTAAACTCCAAGCCATTTAAAGCGCCCATCTGTGTGCTCAGTGTAAATACCACTTAATAGTTTGAATAATTGATGGAGCTCTCCGCTGTCGTTGCCTTTCGGGACTCCGAGTCCCCGATCTCTCGGCTCCAGCGCAGTGCTTGCGCGATGCTTCAGAGAGGACGCACTCAGCTGAGCGCGGTGATCAGAGCGCAGTGATCGCGTAGCAGCTGCTGCACAGACGCCTGCTGCAGGCGCCTGCTCCGGGCAGCCTGTTCGAGCGCACCGCACGGGTCTGCTGTCAGCGCGCAGGGAGAAGAGCCGGAGCTCGGAAACGCGGGCACAGTGTGGTCGGGACTGCGCGTTCGCCCGTGGGTGCGGACGGGCTGTATGGATCGGAGACGTTCGCTGTAGTTTCAAGATGCAGGCATCCGGAAATAGATTTGTGGATACTTTCCCCTAACTGTCAGTGTGCAGATGGGGATTTGATAACGCTACTGGGTAAGTCATGATGCTTCATAATTCTCCTTTTTTCTTTACAGAGGATTCTCTTTTTATATTTTTCTATAGCATAATGTATTCCTCCACTGCTAAGTCTACCATTTTAGAAATGCTTCTGCAAAGCGTTTACCACGAATTTAAAAAGTATGACACATGTGGTTCTCTTAAAGTAGAGAGCACGATTTTGAATCGAGCATAAATGTAAAACTTTATTCATGGGCGTTTTTTTTCTCCTTATTGTTTTGAGCGAATTATGTTGCCAGATTTAGAAGCCATGGTTTGTCGTGGAAATAATGCACTGTAAGGTCAAGTTATATATAGTCATTATTATGTAATATCCAGGGTGAATAATTCAACACAATTATATGTATGGATGTGCAATGAAGCAGAAAGCATGTGAAAAAACAAGCTCCTTACTGTGATCTGTGTTAATGTAAAGTCGTACATGTAATGTAATGATGTAATGTTTTTATTACTTTATCATTCATTTTGCAGCTCTAAATCAGCATTCATTATTTTGTTAAAGTTCTGAATTAGTGTGAAAGTAATGTTGATTTTTTTTTTTTTTTTTTGATTTGGGGTTGCAGAAAGGGGTCTGTTTTTCAGTCTCACTTGAACCCAGTATCCAAAGACAGTGGCAGATAGGAAGCAGGTAGGGATGTTAGTAATATGAATGAGCTCTGTCTGTGGGGCTGAGAAGGTATTCAGAGAGGCCTGATCTCCCCTCTACCGGATGGACCTGGAATTCCAGCTACGGCAGGTATTCCCCTATACCTGCTCTCAGCTGCGTGACCAGAAAATCCAAACTCGGGGAGATTTTAGCCAATTTAGAAAAGGCCTCACAGGTTGACAAGATCAGTTCTGCTTAACTGATGATTGATTGTGCTGCATACAACTGTCAGTACGATCTGTTCTCTTGTGCTATAAGTCACTGTGGATAAGAGCTAAATGAATGTAATGTAATGTAACTGACAGCCCTCACTCAATAATTGATCACGCACACTCTCTGACATTTGTGTGAATGTTGGGTATGAATACATACACATTTCCTACATAAAAACAATTATGACTCACAGACATGAATGAATGTATCCAATTCACTTCATTCTAGACTACCCAGTCTAAGAGTGACTCTGCTAGTATATGGTACCAATCAAAAGTTTGGACACACTTTTCTTTCTGTATTTATATTATTTACTACATTTTAGTAATAGTAAGTAACAGTAAAGCCTGGTACTGTATTATTAGACAGCAGACACAATGATCACGCTTTAGCATCATTATATATTGCTCTCATCACCTTACGCTCAGGGTTCACCTGTGCGTTGTGTCACCGTATACAGGGCACATCACAGTCCTCCCGAGGAAGCAGAAATTGTCACATCTGTCATCACAAGTGGTGACAAGGCCCCTGCCGCATTGTCGTGGAATGATGTTTTATTATGTGCTGCGGAAGCATCATTGCCTTTGCATCCGCAGAAGATAATTCTGACGTCTGATCTCAGCTCCGAGTCATTACCGTTGAGCCACAGTGCTGCTCTTGTGTCTTACTGTAAACGGTTCATGAATGTCTAGTGTTGTTTCTTGTGAAAAATGGAATGAACTAGAGAGCTCTCATGAAACTAAAGCTTTTCATTTACTGTAATGTACCTTAATTTCAGCGTGTAAGAATATCTCAGGGGGTTTAGAGGCAGTGGTTAGCTGCAGTTATACTGTTGTACATAAAACTCTACAGGTTTTGTTTTCTGTGCCTCACTGATGTCGTGGTTTCTCACTTCACCGTGATGGTTATAGAGAAATTAACACTCCACTTTTTAAAAAATTTAATTCCACGAAATCCTGGCGACTCTTCCCTTCAATTTGGATGGGGCATTTTAATTTCCTGTTTATGTAGTTAATTCTTCCATTAATTCAAAGAAAATCCACTTGAAACTGTCACTAATCTCAGCCCTCTAAGCTCGCTGCCACGATGGGATTACATGGAAAAGATTTCATTATCCCCGCGTAGTGCAGTCTGATTTCATTATTTATTTCGCGCAGGGCGAACAGGCACCGCGGCTGTTTGCCTGATGCACCATTCAAATTTTGTGCAGAAACTTAGGCATCTCAAGAGCAATATTGTGCTCTCTGCATTTACAAGGTACATCAGTTCATAATTTGTATCTGGAAATGCATTGTGGGATATGCGATGAAAGAGAAGGTGTTTATGTTGGTAAGGATGTCTTTCAGCGGCTTTTTTAGCTTCTCTTTTCATCCAGTACCCTCTTACAAACAGTAGCAGCCCAGGTGGTTGTTTACAAATGAATAATTGAAAAATATGCACCATACCATATATAAAACCATTTGAAGTGGCTCCAGAACTTGAGCAGCTACTTCTAGTAATTTTCTGTGACTTGCATAGTCTTTGGTGTAATGGACACTACATAGAGGAAATGAATGGCCTCAACAACATGAGAATTCAATTATGTGTGTGATTTTTTTTTTTTTTTTTCCCATTTCTGTCCGAAACTGCAGTGCAACAAGCACACGACACATACAATACAGTGAATAAAGGGAGGGGAGTAAATTATGTAACAAAACATATCAGAGCATGAAGGCAGATGCTGAACGGTTCATTACCTCCGAGTTGCTGTGATCACAAGTGCGTGATGTCGAAGCTCTCTGTGATGGAACAAGCCATTGTGGTGATGCGCTTGTTGACTGTTTTGGTGTGATCCTGATTCTGATAATGGTGCTGAATCTTCCTGCTAGGAAAAGCCCACCTAATTGAGTTTGTTCCAAGCAGCAGACTCTCCTCGGGAAATGACCGCGCCTCTTAGACATTGCTGATGCAATGATTATGATATTACCCATGATGCACTGCAAGGTGTGCCAGCCACGAGTGGGACTCTGATAGCCTGTCAAATTGTGCTGCATTAGGTCTCTGTCATTTCTCTCAGCTCCGGGATAGGAGTTTGTTTTCCTGTAGGTCTTGTTTTATACAAGCATTTTTTTCTCTGTGAGGAATTCCTTGAAAGTTGAAAGTGTTTAGCTGTAGAACTGTTGCTTTCTGCAAATAGAATCTAACTAGTGACACAGTGTGACAGAGGACAGAATGATCATAAAAAATATGATTTTCCACCAATGCTGTACATTCAATTATTTGTTTTTCCCTCTGACATATTTAGAAAGTGAAACAACAATGTGAAATTGACTTACTGTATACTATATCACTACCGTTGCTTCCTGATGAAATAATTAAATACATTTTGTTTGTTATTGAACATTTTTGATGGGAACTTCATTGGTTACTCTGTCAGTACTTTACATAGTGAGTAAATAAGTCAGTGGTGTTCACTGTCTTCTGTTCCCTAAAATTGAATTGAATATATCAGGCCCCACCTCTCCAGCTTGTGTTTCTCGCGGTGTGACATGGCTCCAGCTAATTCTCCAGCTTGTCAATCAGCAGGTGGGCCACCAGGGGAGACGGGCTTTATGCTGAAGAGCCCTGGTGCACCTGCCACTGAGTCTGTGATCCCCTCCAAAAATTACAGACCCCACCCCCAACACACTCACACACACAAACACAAACAAACACACACACACACACACCCCCCACGGTGCTGTCCTGGTTCAGATGAATGTTCCTGCAGCAGTGCAGACCTGTCTCTAAAAAGCAGCGTTTAAATGAGCCAGGCGTTGCTCGGCATCACTGCCTCCACACTCGGAGCACTCCTCGGCAGCACCAGCTGAACCGTCCCGAAGCCACCCGCCACCCTTTTATAAGTGCAGCAGCCGAGCGGATTCTATGCGTGTATGCAGACCTCCTCCTTTCCAGGAAGTAATTATACATTCACAGGCATGAGCTGGGGAGCCAATGTCAACCAAACAAGCATTTAATTAATCTGTTGGCTTATGAATTAATTTAAGCATCTTTCTTGGTTGGAGTTGGTGCGTTTCCTCAAATGTTAAGGCCTGCGTTTTCCCTTGGTCCTGTGCAACTGAAGGGAAATTACTGTCGAGAATCGCATTTCCATTAAAGCAAGGGGCCCTCTTCATGCTGTATGTCATTCAGGTGTATTCCCAGGCTATAAAATGCATGATTCAGTTCTTATATAACAATGACCAATTTTTGTATTTGTTTTAAGCATTGTGATACTACTAATCACTTACTGTATGTTGTAATTGAGCTTTGCGATAATACAACCAATTACTTATTACTACCACTCATTTGTTATACTATCCTATGTGAATGAATTCATTTTCTGACAAGCAAAAAACGAAAAATATTGGAGGACATCGATCCTCGTCAGGTACTTGGTGGAAGAAGACTGGATCTTTAAGAGAACGTAATTTGATTAGCTGACTGCAGCAAAGTTTGATTGAATTTTTTACTCAACCTTCGAGAGCACAGTGCCATCTGGCAACAAATTGCTTTAAGGTTGGGGCCTTTATGGGGTCTGTTGACCAGACGTGTGTTTTTATATGTGATTACAAATAAGATAAAAATTGAGAAGAAGCGCATATAAAATACAAGTGAGTTCAGAGCTTTGCATCTCTGAATATCCTGTTATGTTAATGGTAGAGCTGTACGTATGTGAAGTATACAGTGTCATCTTTTTCTTCTTTTAAATTACTTTAAGTGGCCCCACGTGGTCCTTCAGCTCTGACTCAGATAGGGATGATTATTGACAAGTAATTGAAAAGATCATCAATTTACCCTGAAAATATTTATTTAAAACATTTTTATCATAATAACAAGGAGAGGAAGAAGAAAAGTATGTTGTTACCAGCCTATCTACAGTATCTTCAATATTTATTCCCAGCACTGAATACACAGGAACAAAAACATGCTACAAAAGAAAAAATGTATATGTTGTACAATATTTCTGCTTTTCTTGTAGTATTTTCTGGCACTTCTGTGTGGGATTTTTGAACATGCCCCCCGGCAGAATTGCTCTAGGTCCTTCAGCTCTTTTGTTTTTTTTTTTTTTTATTGTTGAGTTTAAAAGTTTATGACGTTTAATCTGACTGGAGATTTTGATGATCAGTTGAGAACATTTATATGTTGATTTGGATGAATACTTTGGGTCATTGTCAGGAAGGAATGTCCATTTTCAGCCAAGTTTGAGCGTCTTAGCAGAGGGAATCTGTTCTGTTATTGTTGTTTTTGCAAAAATGATCTGGTTCATAACTCTGCTAATGGAATCTAATGACAGAGGCATCTTAATATGGCCTGCAGGACCTGTAGATGCAAAACAGATATGGAAAACAATTTCAGATCATAATACCCCCCCCCCCCCGCCCCTCCCATTCACATTGCACAGTAGACATAGATTCTTTCTTAAACCAAGATTCACATTTTTACGCCAAACATGTCCAAAAAGCTCAGTTTTCATCTCGTCTGACCATGAGACGTGCTTACAGGTATCAGTAGTTCAGATTGCCTCTTTTGTGGCTTTGAGGCCCTTTCCTTGACTGCTGGCCATGAAAGCCATGTTTGAAGGCCACTACTTTGAATGTCTTTTTAATACTTTGTAACTGCCAGTTAATTGAGAGGATCTCCAGCTGATGCCTTTGTGTTTGTTTGCCTCCTGAACCACTCGTCTCCTAGACCACTCGTCTGCGTCCTCTTCCTGTTAGGGCTGCTTCTGTGCCAGTAGCCTTGCCTTTGAAGCACTTTGTTCAGCTAATTGAAGTGACTCTTGTTCATTCAACCTGTATGTCAGAGTGGCAGAAATGGGATTTAATTCACATGAATGGCTGTAATGCCACAAACAGCAAATGTAAAGCACCTGATTGCCTGATTTGTGTATTCTGAGAATGGTTAGTATAGGTAATTACTCTTACTGGTTCAAAAATATAAAAGAATTCAAAAATGACAGTTGGTATCCCATCTACAGGTACCTCCCTTCCAGACTTTGGCAGCAATATCAGTGATGCTTTCAGTATCAGTATCACACTTGTCATAAAGGGCTCCATTTTGGAATTGTAGAATTTTCCTCTTCCTCCATCAATCCAATTGATGATGCTTGAAAATGCAATAGTATGACTGAAAGTGATCCGTTCAATCTAAGCTTTCCCCTGACTGCAGTGTTCCGTTAGCATGTAGCGCTCTGTGTGAGTTTCTCAGTCTGACTGAATTCTGAAGGTGTAATCTGATATAATCCCTTCAGAGTGTCAGGAGCTGCAGATTGCAGGGATTTTATATGCTCAGAATGAAGTTGCTTGCAGATCCACGACCCAATCTGTGCTTATCTCAGTCTCCAAGAACAAAACAAGCATTGCATCATCGTCAGGAATTCGGGGTCGGCTCGCTGGCTGTATGCGTTCCTGTACGGACGTTTTTAGCGCTTGAGATGTATGTTGCTTATAGTTCAGTTGTTCTGTGATAAATCCATGATAATCCCATATGTGGAGGGCTCAGCCCTGATCATCGGTTCAAAATAGGCTCTGACTGAGGGGTCTGGACCTGTATTAGTCGGTCTGGAAAAATCAGCCAATTAGATGCTTCATTCACATGTGTCCACCCGAGGAGCGGGGAGACGTGCTGGTGCTGTTTGAAGTCTAATTTAAACAGGGCTGCAGCTGTAAAGCTTCTGAGAGTGTTTTACTGCCAGCTGTCCCACTCAGCTTTAGGTTTAATTACAGACGCCTGAACTGTGATGTTGATCAATGGTGGTGATAAAAGTGACGGTAAAAATAACAACAGACTCAGAAGGAAGAGTGGGGGGGTTGGGGGGTTGGGGGGGGGGGGGAAGCTATAACAACGAACACTGAATTGTGTGTTTAAAGAGTAAACAAGTGAGATGATGTGATTGTCGAAAACGGACCAAACATTCGGAGGCAACAAGAACACTTAAAAAGCTGCGAGTCCTTGTCCTGAGTTTTCATTTTTTGTTCTTCTAGTTTTTTGTTTGTTTCCTTCTTTTGCAAGGTTGAAGAAGTAGTTGCGCACCTCTGTCATCCTCTCATCTTTTTTAGAAATATCGTCAGTGCATGGCCGGACTCCTAGCCCCTCCTTATGGTGTAATGGAGAGTGGACCCAACAACGACAGTGAGTAATGCACCCCCCCCCCCCCCCAGTGGCAGCCTCAAATGACATCACAAATGAGAACGGAGCACAATCTAAGCACTACAGCCTGTGTTTGGAAACAGTCACGTCAACTGCTGTTGATGACCAGGAGTCCAAGGCAGTGGAATAAATTGGCTTTGTTCTGTGCTGGATAGGGGTGGGTAGGTCAGCCAGAGTTTGGTGTCCACACAGCTGGCACCTTGCAGCTCACTCAGGCACCTGTGAGTTATTCAAGAGGATACACCTATCCTCTGTATGCTGTCAGCCTCCTGGTGCACTGTGGGATTTGCAGTTTCAGGTTCATTGGATTGCATGTGTATCAGAGGAGTGCATGTGCTTGCCCTTTGCATCCCCTTGGTGAGGTTGTCATACTGGGGCAAGCTTCATGTTCAGTTGCCTTTCAGGAATCGGTGGGTACAAAAGAGGGGAAATTTTTAAAAAATAAGAAAAAATTAAATCTAAATTTGTATGCCAGAAATTGCTGATAAGAAATACACAAAATTAGTATAATTTCAGGCACCATTACAATTGGTAATTGTATCATTTTAATTTTTGCTTTCTTCACAGGACAGTAATGCATAAATGTTATTGGATCCTTGATTGTGACGTGAAAATACCAATTCAGTGATAAATTCAAGCTGTCCACTTTGGCACAATGAAGAGAGTAATATTGATAGTGAATAATTGAAGACTGGAGGACATATTAAAGGAAATATGAACAGCTGTTTTATTTTTTTCTCCATAGGAATGCCAGACAAAGACAACATGAGTAGCATGTCTAAAAGCCTGAAGAAGGTAAGTAGCTCCTTTGAAAAACCTGTAAACTGGGATTGCCATCCAGACCAAACTAATCCATTGTATGTTGCCAATGAAAATGTGCCTTGTCATTTGCAGAGGGGCAGTCCAGGCTGACTTGATGAAACTAAAGTCTGTTAAATACATAATGGAGATGTACAGCACCGGTGTGATTGATTAGATTGGGTTTGTTTGATTGGTTTTATAATGTGCACTTAAGGTGCCCTAGTGCAGAGCTGTCACAGAGGAATATTAGTGGTACTTGTATCTGCTGGATACGAGGGAACTCACAGGTCAGCATCCACTGCAGTCATTAGCTTCCTGGAAAAATACTAAATAAGCAAGGAATGCGGAGTTTGTTTAACGTTTGGCTAAATATAAGCGAGGCACCACCGGCAGTTCCGTCTCCTGTTGCTGCACGGACGTGTTTAACACTTCCTGTTTCACCTCGTCCCTTTGTGGTCTCTCCGTGACGGATTTCTCTGAATGCTTTCAGTAACATTTAGAATAATATTAGGGGTTCTGTTTTGCGTTGCGGCATTGTTATTTGGAGAGAGTGAAAGAGTGATGAGCAAAAGTGTAGCCAAAACATACTGTTGTTGCCCAAAAGTAACTACAACTGTTTCTGGCTTCTGGAAGAGGACAGTGAAGGTAGTCACCGGTGCAGGGTTCTGGTGTGTTTTGTCTCTGTATCGTTTCAGTGCATCTTATCAAAATGAATAGCAAAATGAACGATAAAGAAATTGACACACATGGTGATGTCAGATTGACGAGCTTTATGAGTAGAAGTAGAAGTGGAACGTTGTGGCCCCTTGCCAGAATTCAATATGAATGTGAACGCAAACACTGACATTCTCATGGGAATGCTCTGTCAAAGCCCTGTTTGTTCTGCAGTACAGAGAGCAGTTTAATTACTTTCCTGCATCAGGTCATAGTCCTCGCAAGTGGCCTCCACCACAAAGCAAAGATCAGCAGTCACTAGCTCCATTCAGTCACTGAGTGCAGAAGTCAGCTACTTTAGTAGTCTTTGGGTTAGCGTTTTTAGTGATTATGCTTCAGAATCGGATCGGCCAGGGGGTTATAAATTATCAACTGAATCGTTATTTTTTATGTCATTGAAGGACATTTACCCTACATGGTTGTTAATAGCACATTAAAGTCGTTCCTGTCATAAATACCAGTGAAACAGAAGGGGGGATTTAGCTAAAGCATACACATAGGCCACATTGTCTGTTATTTTATGCATTATATGTAGGTTTTTGTATCGAGGACAGTGGTTTGCCTACAGGCTTCCTGTCAGTCTATGATAAGCTGCTGGCTTCATGTTGAGGTGGGAATTCACAGGGGGCCAATAACCTGACTGCAGTTTTAGATGGATGGATATTGACCGCAACTGAGCAGAATAAATAGAGAAGGTGAGGCTTAATTATCCAGTGTTCTTCCCGAACCCTTGACCCCTAGATTCAACAGTGTAGACTGATAACTGAAAATCCGCATTTAATAAACCTGTTAATCATTTTGAATTTGTTTGAAATTATTTTACATGTACCAGTAGAACTGTTCCAAAGAACATTATCATTGATAAACACCTTTAATTGCTCCAGGGTTAAAATTCTTGCTGAAAGAAGTTGAAAAGGAAGATTGTTCAGGGGAAGTTTTCACCTTTTATCACAGAAATTTTTGGCTTTTAAACATTTTTCTTATGGCAGAAGAAACACTATTTCTTGTCCTCATTTTTATCTGATTTCATTTTGCATCCAACGCCTGGGTTTTGGTATTTCCCGCAGTCACTGGTTTTCACAGTGATCTGTCAGCGTAAATGTATTCTTTATGCATTTCTGGTTTCCATGGTGAATGCTGTGGTCCCCTGATACTGCTCAGTGAGAGTGTGTGAGTTCCCCCTGGCTGGCAGTGAATCTCACAGCTCAGCGCAGAGGCTGGGCGCTGGGTGACGCAGTCTCAGTGTGTAACAGCAGTGTGTCTGACGGATGCACATGCGCTCCTTTGAGATGTTAAACAGCAGCTGTGGGCGAGGGGTCACATGTTGGCCGCGACCCCTGTGCTGGGGTGTGATCGTCTCTCCCGGGCTGCAGTCCCCAGGTGTGGGGCTGAAGGGGGCCGTTCCACAGTCCCGCGTGTCTGTCAGCGCACAGATGGGGTTAGCATGTCAATTCACCATAATGTCTCCCTGGAAACCCCCCCCCCCCCCCCCTTTCATTCCCAGGACTGCAGCTCAGTTCTGATGGGATGGCATTTATGCAGTTGTCATGACGACTGAGACAGATGTGATGGCAGGAGGTTGACAGCTCACTCAGTCAGGGAGGGAGGAAGTGCTACCAGCATGTCCTCGGCCAATCAGGTGTGTTTGCTAAACCAGCTGACAGTAACATGCTAACACACTGTCTCCAGGGAGTTAACTTCATAGCTGCGTCAGTCAGAAGTTTAGAGTGATCTTGCAAAGCTGTTGGGTTGGGTCCTGTCTCTTCTGAATGAGAGGTTGAAAGTATGCATGAAGACTCCATCTAATTTGGCATTGTTATCTAACCCCAGTGACCTCCATTTCAGTCACGCTCATAGTCATAAGCATCCATGTCACCCTCATTGCTGAGTGGAGCTATGGGTTGATGGGTCTGGCACCACAACTCACTTCATCTGCTCAGAGACAAAAGCCAAGTGCAAAAACAGAACTGCAGGCTTAGAGATGGTGCCTGTTCATGTGATCGTGCAAAGTAACGATGTTAAGATAATAAGTCACTTCAAGGTAAGGGGGTGTTGGATCGTGATGTGATATGCATAGATTGTTTAGGATTTGTTTAGGTTGGGAAAGGTCATGGCCTCTAGTTCAGGAAACACTCAACCGTGCACAAATCAGAGGTCTAACAGGTTAGTGGCTACTGTGAATAAAATGCTCTGAAAGGATTTATCCTGTATATTTAAGAGTGTATTATCAGTGCAGATACTTTCTAATATGATGTGGTAGGATGTGGTGGGAGATTTTTATAAATGAATAAATGGTGGTGCCAAGACAAGACTGCCTCACCTTCCTGGAGGCTGTTGATTATGTCATTATCAATTAATTGATTTTCGTTGCTGTTCTTAGTTTGCGTGTAGACCTCCATTATGTAATTGCTTAACGGTGCCCGCATCATCTGTGTCAGAGTGCCGCGGTCTGCCACGTGATAGCAGCAGGCGCAGATTTAGCTCGAGTCCGTGTTGCCGCACAGTGTCCTCAGAAGAATGAGAATCTGAGAACAGCTTTGGTGAGATCATGGTGAAGAACAGCCTCTATTTGTGGTGATGGCAGGAACGTGTCCTTGGCATCTCTGTTTGCCTCTAATACTCCTCTGGCAGAGGAATAGGCTGCCGAAGGGCCTGAATTTAGTCCAATGGTGAGAAAATCCATCCTGGAAATGCCTGCAAGGATATTCGGTAGCAACATGATGTAGCAGAAACTCTTAAATTGTGTGATAAGGAAAAAGGCATAAAAATATGAAAAGAATGATGGTGTTGCTATCCCCAACTTTGATTTACCCGGACCATTTACCTTTGAATTGACCTTTACCATTGACCATTGTTGAATTCTGTCTCCATGGTTTTTTTTTATTCAAATTGTGTGAACTTTTTTTTAACATCACTCATTTAAAGTCAAGCCACACACATCTTAAATACATTAATCGGGCCTGACGTGTCTGCCTTTATGCATTGAAAAGGGCCATTTCACACAGTTTCACTGGTTCTGTGCAGTAAACCTCTACAGTAAGTCATATCCTGCCACTTTTGCTGACCTCCTGACAGGTTCCATCAGAAAAGATTCTGAGGGCGGGGAAGGTGTTGCGTAACGCCATCCTGTCCAGGGCCCCTCACATGATCAGAGACAGGAAGTATCACCTGAAGACATACAGGTGGGTTTATCAATGACCGACAGTTCGACGAGACCTTACGAGGGGCACGTCCATAGGCGTGATATTCTTTAACACTGTCTCATCACTGGTGCTGGCTTGGCACCATTATATTGAATATAACATTTTGTAAGTGAGAGAAAAAAAAAATCAGAGCATTACAATGAGCTCAGTTGAGATTTTTTAAGGGCAACCCTGAGGTCATTCATACTCTATGTAACTACATAATCACGACAACAGGACGAGACTGGTATACTCTAAGGAAACTTTAGCTTTCTTTTCTTTAAAATGTGAACATGTGTCTGTCTGTGTATACATCTATTAGCAATATTTTTGTAGTTTCCCCCAAGAAAAGGAGTCTCACTCACAAGTCTCTGGGGTTTGTGCGTGTGCGTCTGCGTGCGTCTGCGTGCGTATGCGTGCATGTGCGTGCGTCTGCGTGCGTGTGTGTGCGTGTGTGTGTGTGTGTGTGTGTGTGTGTGTGTGTGTCCTGCAGGCAGTGCTGTGTGGGGACGGAGCTGGTTGACTGGCAGATGCAGCAGAGCTCCTGTGTTCACTCTCGCACCCAAGCCGTGGGCATGTGGCAGGCGCTGCTGGAGGAGGGAGTCCTGAACCACGGTGCGAGCCGGCCGAGAGCAGCGCACAGCACGGCAGCCCCTCCAGCAACCCTCTCTCACATACGCTTTCTCAATGTGTAAATAAGTGTAGCAGATTAAGAGCTAGTGAAGAGAGGTCTTCATAAACATTGTTTGAAAGAGCACAGCTCTAAAACGATTTAAAATTGTTTAATGTAATGCAATGTTAATGCAATTTTATTAGTGTAACTTTAACACAAGTCAACATGTATCGGTGATACGTGAGACACATGCATATCATAGGTGTGAAGTGCCTTGATGTTGAATGCTGTGAGTTTTCTTAAGAAATGGCTGAATGAGACTTCATAACATCAGTGTGCATATGGCGATCACATCAGGCATGTCTTTCAGCTGAGCGGCTGGCTAATCAGATGTGCCTGTGCTTTGTGTGGCTGCAGTGGACCAGGAGCACAACTTCCAGGACAAGTACCTGTTCTACCGTTTCCTGGACGACGAGCAGGAGGACGCGGCCCCGCCCAGCGAGGAGGAGAAGAAGGAGAGTGAGGAGGAGCTGCAGGACACCCTGCTGTTCCTCTCGCAGATCGGCCCCGACGCTCTCATGCGCATGATCCTCAGAAAGCCGTGAGTGAGGCCCGGGAGCTCGCGCTCTTTCCTTTAACAATGTGTGAAGTGTCACCTTCCAGTTCAGGTATTCAGAGGGACGGAATGTTTACCTGGTTCTATCATCCACACATCTGCATCTACTTTTAGCCACTTAGCAGTTGCTCTTATCCAGAGTGACTTAAAAAAGTACAAAGCATGATCCTCGCTATCACGCTATCTACCAAGTTCATTGACTGGCTGCAACTGTAGTACGTGCTGTTATTCCTGACAAATGCTGCTGATGATAAAAGTGGATTGTTGAGGTTTTGTCCCCATGAAATGCTTTCTAAATAGTATGTAACTCCTCATCTACAGGCCGGGCCAGAGGACTGTAGACGATTTAGAAATCGTATACGAAGAGCTTCTCCACATAAAGGCCTTATCCCACCTCTCCACCACTGTGAGTGTGGGTTATGTTACCTATAGTGGCTTGTTGTTGCTGTCCTCACTCCTCTGTGGCTGATCATGCTGTCTGCTCATGCTCCCGCAGGTAAAGAGGGAGTTAGCAGGAGTCCTGATCTTCGAGTCCCACGCCAAAGCAGGAACAGTGTGTGAGTAAAGCGCTTCCCCCTCCATCGCCCACTCGCAGCATCTACACCTTGCACTGTAGCTTTCATCCTTTACGCATTACTGATGCATCCTTTTGTATATGAATTGAACTGCCTGGCTCCTAAGATGTGAATCTGTAGTGATTTTTATTTATAATTTCAGGTAAATATCCAGATTCTGTTTTGGAGTTCTTTTTTGTCAGCCCCTTTGTGACAGGCTGTCAGGCAGTTAAGAGGGGTAGCTGAATACAGCTATTGATCTGTGGACATGCATTGATTTTTCTTGTTTTCAGTGTTCAATCAGGGAGAGGAAGGGACCTCATGGTACATCATCCTAAAGGGATCCGTGAACGTGGTTATCTATGGCAAGGTAACGCGTGCTGGTCTGTCTTTTTATGAATCAACTCCTGTGTGGTTTAATTGAAAAAGATGAGCAAGGAACAGCTCTAAGAGACAGTCTTGCCTGTCTCTGTGTTTTCTAGTAAAACAGATCTAAGTATCCATCATCACAAACAATTTCAGGCCTTTTCAGTGTGTGTTATCTTTAGTCTCAGGGGAGCTGTCTGCAGACTTTGACTGTGGCAGGGTACAGTGACTCTTTCCCTGTGTCCTCAGGGTGTGGTCTGCACGCTCCACGAGGGGGACGACTTTGGAAAGCTGGCCCTGGTGAACGACGCCCCGCGGGCCGCCTCCATCGTCCTGCGTGAAGACAACTGTCACTTCCTGCGTGTGGACAAGGAGGACTTCAACAGGATCCTGCGGGTGGGTCAGCCGCACTGCGACACTGTGAGGGCGTTTTGGCGGATCTCTGTGCCCCTGAAACAATCCCGTAGCCACTGTCTGCTGAGCTCAGGAAAAGCCCCCTGTCAGTAGCAGACAGTGGGAGTAGTGGTTATGCTCAGATGAGCTGGAGAGGGATGGGTCTGAATGTAGAGATAGAAAATTATGCTTTCGCTTTTTACTTTGCTCCTGCCTCTTGAGCTGCTTTTGCAGATGTTTATGTACCTTGCAAAAGCAGCTCTGCATACTTTATCGTAGAATTGTTTAAATAAAAGTCTAAGCATTTTATAGGGTCTCTTTTCATTTGAAAGATATTAGGTTGTACAATGTTTTTTTTTTTTTTTTTTTTTCCTGGAGTCAGTTTCCCTCTGGTGGCAGGATAGAGGTATTGCACTACTACCATTGTCTTGATTTTCCATGAAAGAGCAGGTGATCATTACCTGTATGACCCACAGAGGCTGCTCTTTGGGGTCTTCGAATTTTCAGGAAGAGTTTGGCGTATTTCCAGAACGCTTTGTCACAGCTGAGTGATCCATTATGCTTGTGAGACCTCTGAAAGAAAGGGCTATTCCAGGACCCACATATATACATTCTTATTTAAAAAGGGGTCTTAACCCTTTTTTCAAACCAAACAAAGTCCATTTTACCATCACTCAGGACCGTTTTATCTCTGCATTTGTGTATTTGTTTGTGATTGATTTTGTATGAGTGGCTGGCCAGCAGTTTGAGGTGTGACGGCTTGCGTGTCTGCAGGACGTGGAGGCCAACACGGTGCGTCTGAAGGAGCACGATCAGGATGTGCTGGTCCTGGAGAAGACCCCCAGCAGCAGCCGAAACTCCACCCACGGCACTACGCCCGCTCACTACAAGTACTGCTGCCCGTCTCTCTCTCTCTCTCTCTCTCTCTCTCTCTCTCTCTCTCTCTCTCTCTCCATCTCACTCTCTCTTTCTACTGACTGTAAGATTCAGCCACACCCACTACCAGTACTGCTGCCTCTCTCTCTCTCTCTCTCTCTCTCTCTCTCTCTCTCTCTCTCTCTCTCTCTCTCTCTCCATCTCACTCTCTCTTTCTACTGACTGTAAGATTCAGCCACACCCACTACCAGTACTGCTGCCTCTCTCTGTCTCTCTCTCTCTGTCTCTCTCTCTCTCTCTCTGCTGACCGTAACATTCAGCCACGCCCACTACACATACTCTACTGTCCTCTTCTCCTGTCTGTAAAATTCAGCCGCCCCCATAGTGAGTACTCTACTCTGTCATCTTCTGCTGTCTGTGACATTCAGCTACACTCACTTTCTGTTTCCCTCTGCTCTCACTGTGAGTACTGCATCCTGACTGCATCCCTTCACTGTTTGATGACACAGAGGGTCTCATTGCAGAGATAATACTTTACGTAGAGCACCAACACTGAGGGGTTCTGTCTGCGAAGCACTTGCTTGTTCAGAGCACAGGCTAAGGCCTGGGTTCGAGCCCAGCTTTATCATCTGCTGACAATGACTGGCAGCCCACAGCAACAGAACAATTGGGCTTCTTTCTGCCAGGAATGGGGGGTAGAGGTGTGTCTGTTGGCCACGATTCTATCATCCTTATCACATTACTCTCAGCACCTTGCAACTCCCTCAGATTCCTAGAACTTATTATCAAATCACCCCAGGGAGATGCATCTGTCCTCCCTTTGGCACCTGCCCCCTGGTGCACTGTGGGATTTGTAGTGTGAAACACAGCCCTGCGTTCCCGGTGCTTTACGATCCCGTGAGAGTGCACAGATTGTCACAGCGAGACCTGCCTGGCGTGTGTGCGTGTCCCTCACAGGAGGGTGTGTCCATGTGGCGGGTCAGAGGCGCGGTGCCACCTAAGGTGACAGGCTGCCGGAGCCTGACGAGACAAGCTTTGCTGGACCGGGGCCACGGTGATAAAGAGACAGGCTGATGATAATAACAGACCGCGGGTCAGAACCGCGAGTCAGAACCACGGGTCAGAACTGCTCTCAGGGTCGCCGTTAAATCAATTTCAGCACTCTGATGTGAAGATGTCAGCATTCGCAGTGCTAATGGTGTGTCTGCTCCCTCATAAATCTCCTACTGTTAGAGCAAACAGACATCAGGCTGTTTGCCGCAATATGCGAGTCGCACAGATGTATTGATAACACTTAACAAGTGGCTGGCAGTGAAACCGAAGCTTTACTTCAGGTGGGTTACAGCTTTGATTATAATTGGGCTGTGAAATTGCAAGCTTGAAATCATGGCAAAATTGCCATAATTTCGCTCTGCATACATGAAGCAATCAACAGTATTGACTAACTGTAAATCGTGCTAAGCGTCATTTTCACAGTGCTTTTCGACAGATCCAATCCTCATAGAGTTACTGGCTCTTGCCTGGCATTGTGTGGTGTTAGTGTTAACACTCTGGTGGAGTTAAAAGTGAATAAGAAAGGTGTGCCCACCGGCTGTAGCAGTGCGATGAGTGCTACTTTCCTAAATACCTACCTGCCTTCTCATCTTGCCATGCTTAACCCTTTGCTCGTGTCTCTTTCATCCTCCCAAACCACATCCGCAGGCAAACGTCTCAGGGCCTGCCTCATAAGAAAAGGAAGAAGGTGCTCACTGTTATAGATAGTGTTCTGATGATGGTACTGTTTGTGCTGAATGACAGCTGTCAGGTCATTGATAAAGGCAATGATTTGGAGTAACGGAGTGTGCGGCTTCTCCCTCCTGTGGCCAGTTTGCCGCCTGCTAATCAGCCTATCAGTTTCGCCTGTGGGCTGTCCAGCTCTGCGTTCTCTGAGCCCATTTACTGCAAAGGTGACTGCCTTTCATGATTGTCTGGAGGGAGACACTGCCATGAAATCTCACTCTTGTCTTCTGTTTGTATGTGCATTGAAATTCGTATGTTTGTGACCATGACCTTGTTCAGTTAAATATGTATTAATTATGCAGTTAGCTTTCCAGACACACTCAATCTCTCAATGCATTCATCATCCTGTATTTGTGTTATTCTAGATACACTGTGATGTCAGGAACACCAGAGAAGATTCTAGAACACTTTCTTGAAACCATGCGGCTGGATTCACATTTCACAGAATCAGGTAGTGGAAGTACCTTTTGCCAATGCGTTTCTAAAATTTACCCTTATGCGGTCTTCAATTAACACAATTTAATACAGAGCTGAATAATTTCAATTTTAATTGTGCTCTGGGATGCATGTAAAGAGTTTGTATTCCAACATTCAAGATGATTATGCAACTCTTGCTTTTTTGTAATTTAGTTCAATTCAATTTGTTCATATTTTATTCAGACAAGCAATCTGAACAACAGCTAATCTAATTTAGCTTGCTTTGGAGCAATTTACATTTCAGTAACCCTGTACCTGTGTAGTTAATTCATTTACATGCATAATACACAGCACTTGCTATTTGGGAAAGCTCGGGATACATAATGTAACTACACATGGGTAATACATCCACAGAACTTATTTGTAATTCTAAGGCGCGATCACTTTGGGGACGTTGAGCCTTGTGATTTTGTTGTATGCTGATAGGATGATAGCTGATGCCCCACCCACAGTGTGGGGCACAGCTCGATGTCCCAGCAGCCGTACAAATGGCACTGCAGGACCTGACTCTGGGATCTGCTGTGACTCTGAGCCTCTCTCTGCCCACAGACCCGGCTCTGGATGACTTTGTGCTGATGCACTGCGTCTTCATGCCCAACAGTCAGCTGTGCCCGCTGCTCATGGCCCAATATCCTTCCAGCTGTCATCTCTCTCTCTCTCTCTCTCTCTCTCTCTCTCTCTCTCTCTCTCTCCGCCTGTCTGTCTCTCTCCCCCCTGGCCTGTTCCTCTTTCTCTCCCTGGTTCTTACTGTGCTGCCCAAGCAAGGATTCAGCTTTCTGTTCTGTCCTGTCCCCTGCCCCTTGCTTCTGTTAGTGTAACAGCCCTGCTGGTATTTCCTCAGGGAAGCATGTTTCTCTTTGATCCTCTGAACTCAAACGCTGATGCCTGCTGACACATGAAGCTCCTGAGAGAGAGAGAGAGAGAGAGGTGGAAGAAGGTCAGGGCATAGTACAGCTACTGGAGTTGTCATGAATGAACAGTGGTCAGTAATACTGAAGGTGACTGAGATCAGATGGCCTGTGCTTAGTGACATAGAAGGTATTGGGACTATTGTTGGGTGGTGTGGCTGAAAAATCACACTCCAATCTGTTTAGGAGGTTACTGCAGTGAAGTCATTTTATTACAAGTGTACTTGGAGACTAATGCATTAAAGCACATACAAAAGGCACAGTATGCAGAAGTCTGCCACTGGAGAACCCCAGATATAGTCTAAAGGCACATGCAACAATGTCTATAAGCCAATCAAAACAGACGCATTAAACATCATCCAATAGCAATGTGTGTGATCATTGATACAGTTGCAACAGTCCAGTCATCAGGGAGACTCGTCTACAGTACAGAACTTCAAAAGCAGGCTAAAATTTCCAATGCGCTCTGCCAACTTATCTGCACCTGCTAGACGGGCGGTAATGAGCTGATAGATAATAGAAACTCGCTGAAAAACAAAACCTCGTCACACGGGGTAAGTTAAGGTCAGCGGTTTTCCACTTCCGCAGTGGACTGTGCTCCGTGGTGTGCAGTAGGTCTGGTGCCGTCTCTGTGCCTTTGTTCTTGACTGCTCTGCACCTACAACGCGCAGGCCTCTCAGGGCTCAGAGCAGGAGAAGCTGGACTACGCCCTGAGCAGCAAGCGGAGGGTGATCCGGCTGGTGCTGCAGTGGGCGTCTCTGTACGGGGACCACCTGCAGGAGGAGGAGGCTACGCTGGCCTTCCTGGAGGTCAGTCAGGTTCCCCCAGCCTCTGTGTGCAGACACACACACATACAGACATGCACACACACAAATGAGCACACACACATACACACATACAGATAGACATGCACACATAGACATACCCACACACACTCACAGACACTCACACCCCTATACAGATACACACAAACACATGCACACACATGCACAGACACTCACAGATGCATGCATGGACACACACACGCACACACACACACACACACACACACGTGTGGTCTTGTTTTTCTCCTCTTCAACACACAGACATACCTCATCCTCTGCACATGCGATCACCTCATTAGAGATGTTTGCAAGGTGCAGTATCACACCTAATATTTTTGCAAGTGTCTTTACTCTGACAAAGGCAGTGGTCCCAAGCCCAGTGTAGATCTACCTGCATTGGAACTGCGGGGGGTACAGGAAGACCCCAAACTCCCGCCCCTCACAGTGTGGCTTGCCTTGCAGGAGTTTTACGTGTCGGTGTCCGATGACTCCAGACTAATCCCAGCACTGAAGGAGCAGCTCCCAGAACTGGAGAAGATTGTCAAACAGAAGTATGTACAGGATCCAGTGCATTTCACAGAGTTATAATCTATTTACACTGAAACGGTGACTGTAAAAAGTTTAGGCATAACATTAAAGATCAGGATGTTGTTGTCTTTTTCTCTGAGAGATGCGCTCGCAAACCATGTTTTTGTTTATGTTCATAGTACGGAAGATGCAAAATCCTCCCAGAAAAAGGTAATCTGAATATCAAATTCCTTCTTTTTAATATCCTGTTCAGACTTCTCTGCATATTAGTATGCATATTAGATTAAACTGATGCTTTGTAACATATATTGTACTTACATTGTAATGCATATTATATATTATATATATTATATTATATATATTGAGGGGGTCCAGGAGATCCGATATACAGGCAGGGCCATGGGAAGGGAGGGGTGAAAAAATACTCTGCCTGAGTGGTGTATGCTTGTCATGGTGGATAGAATCTTCCTGAAGGTTTTAACAGCCAGCAACTGACTGACACAGGGAAGATCATGTTTCCCATCCTTTCAGTAGCTCAAATTAAGGAAGTAAGACTACTCCCATGCCATAATACTACCCTGGCCCCAGAATCTGATAATTCCTGCTTTTTGTCTATATGTGGTGGTAAGGAGCAGGGCTCGAAACTTTAAAAAGGTTCCAGGTTCAGTTCCCAGCTGGGTCACCGTCGTTGTACTTAAGATACTTAAACCACAACTGCCTCAGTAAATGGTAAATATCCAGCTGTATAAGTGGAAAACACATGGGAATCGTAATCCATGTAGATTGCTCTGGATAAGAGCATCTGCAAAGTAACTAAAAGAAAAAAAAAAACTGGATGCTGTTACCCCATCTCTCTCTCTCTCTCTCTCTCTCTCGCTCTGGCCCGCTGCCTGCTCTCCCTCAGCACAAAGTTCTGCTGCGACAGTTCAGCACGGGAGACGAGAGACAGCAGAAACGTCAGTCCATCAAGAGTAACGACGAAAGTAAGTCTGAGTGTGAGAGAGAGAGAGAGGGGTGAGCGTCACCTCACACACGTCCCTCAGCCACACGGATCTCTGATGATGAACTGTATGGGTCTAACTGTATTGGGAGGGTGCTGCCTGCGACAAAGTAGATAGAGAGCCAGACTTATCAACACCTGTGCTACCAGAGCAGTGTCTGTCTGTAAACCATCCTCTTTGATGGTGCTGCCCATTAGAAAGTAGATAGGTGTTTATAAATCACTTGCTCTATCAGTTCTAAAGCAGTGTGTTTATAAAAACATCGCCTTTCATTGTGTTTCCGATTAGAAAGTAGATAGGGAACATGACTTATCAACACCTGTCACTCCCAGAGCAGTGTCTCTCTGTAAAATCATTTACTTTGATGATGCTGGGTATTGGAAAGTATACAGGGGATACGTCAATCTCTCTACCACTTCCAATGCATTGTATCTCTGTAAAGCCATCGCCTATGATTGTGCTTGCCTGGGAGAGAGTAGATTGGAACTGTAAGTCATGCTCTCTGTCACTCTGAGCAGCGTGTCTCTCTAAGGCAGCTGTAGGCTGCAGTGTGGTGTAGTGGAAAGGAGCAGGGCTCGTAACCCACAGGTTGCCGGTTCAATTCTGCACTAGGCCACTGCTGCTGTACCTTTGAGCAAGGTACTTACCCTAAAATTGCCTCAGTAAATATTACAGCTGTATAAGTGGTATAACAACACTGTGCCCTATGCAAGTTGCTCTGGATAAGAGTGTCTGCTGAGTGCCAGTAGTGTTACGTGAAGTAAACCATCACCTTTGACAGTGTGGCCTGTGCTTTTTCCCCAGTCCTGTTTAAGGTGTACTGCGTGGACCACACCTACACCACCATCCGGGTGCCGGTGGCCACCTCGGTGAAGGAGGTGCTCAACGCTGTGGCCGACAAGCTGGGGTCGGTGGAGGATCTCTTGCTGGTCAACGTGAACTCAGCTGGAGGTGAGAATAGTAACAGCTACCAGCAGATCGGGGGACTTGGAGTTTTGCCAGTCAGGATGCTTCTGTTTATAGACTGGGAGTGTTTTACGGTTAGTATGTACTGATTGATTCAGTTGGAACTTGTAAGGATATTATGTTGTCCACTGTAGTTATGACCTGAGTTTGACCTCTTCATCCTCTGTTAACTGTGTATTTAGCAATATGTTTTATGGCCAGTATGGAGGCATGTCTGATATTCCGTAGTGCCACATCAAATAGACGTGGGTCTGTTTTGTTTTTCATTTTTATTTTTAGTTTTGTAAGTCACATTTTAGGGTCTGGGGTCCTCACTTCTGTGGTTATTAAATCCATGTTAGCGTACGTTCTCTGATGAATCACTGAGGTGACACTGCTGTTACATTGCTCTACCTTAAAATGACTCATATGGAGAACTGAGTACCAATGTCGAAGATCCATCAGGCAGCTAAGGAAAGTTTTCCAGAGTGACTTTACTTATGGCATCCTGCTGTTGATGTGCATACAGCAGGTAAAGGATGTGAGTCTGGAGCTCACCGCTTTTTCTATGGGGCCAGTGCTGTGGGGCGTTGTGTTATTGGCATGCCCATATCACTTCCCGCTGGGATATGTTGTGTTTTCTCAGACAAGATGGTGCTGAAGCCCAGTGACATTTCAGTCTTCTCCACGCTGAGTATCAACGGCCGTCTGTTTGCCTGCCCCAGGGACCAGTTTGACGCACTGGTGCGTAAACACCTCGCAGAGAAACGCGTCACATGACATACTCACGCTAATGGAAAAACAAGAGCAGCAAAAGATTAAACCTCACTGAACCTTACATTATTTGATGCTGTACAGGTGTTGTAAGGTATTTGTCGCTTTTAATGACTTGATGGGCATTTGAAGTTGGTATATGTAGTGCATGAGAGAAACCTGATAGAGCACACCGACATTTACAGTAGACATTTTCCAGATCATTGCCCATAGTTTATAGAAGTCTAATTTGTTGTAGTTTGGTTTTATGGAGGTCAATCTGAACACCCTCCCTTTCAGACACCACTGCCAGAGCAGGAAGGACCTTCTACAGGAACCATCAGCAGCTTTGAGCTGATGAGCTCCAAAGACCTGGCCTATCAGATGACCGTCTATGACTGGGAGCTCTTCAACTGTGTACACGAGGTGCAGAATGGGAATGCCGCTTGAGATGGATCAATAATTACTGCGGATGGATCAATAAATACTACTCCATATGCAGTTGGTTTACTTCTGTAAAGATAGTGTCTGACTAATATCTTCATGAACTTTCCTAAATCTTTCCTAAAATTTTTTTAAATCTTCCACAGCACGAGCTGATATACCACACGTTCGGGAAGCAGAGTTTTAAGAAGACCACGGCCAACCTGGACCTGTTTCTGCGCAGGTTCAACGAGCTGCAGCTGTGGGTGATCACAGAGGTGTGTCTGTGCGCCCAGCTCAGCAAGCGCGTGCAGCTGCTCAAGAAGTTCATCAAGATCGCAGCGCAGTGAGTGCAGCCCAACGCAGGGGAACCCCACAGCTGCCCCCCCCCCCCCCACTGATACCCCCCCTCCCTCTGTCACCCCCAACA
This sequence comes from Megalops cyprinoides, assembly GCF_013368585.1. Classification (NCBI taxonomy): domain Eukaryota; kingdom Metazoa; phylum Chordata; class Actinopteri; order Elopiformes; family Megalopidae; genus Megalops; species Megalops cyprinoides. The sequence goes on from NC_050593.1 coordinate 34,332,334, forward strand.
CTGTCCCTCCACCCTGCCCCAGTCACCTCCCCCACACACTGAGTCACTGTGACTTAGCCAATCAGACCCTACTACAACTGCACACTGCATCAGCCTCACACTCCCATTGGTGCATCAGACTCCCATAACACCCAATGAATGCACTTATGTCCTTTGAAGAAATAGTAAGATCACAACATTGTGATCTCACAGGTATTTATTATCGCCCCATGGTCCAGAGGTATAGGACGCCCTGTTCAGCACATCTGGTGAACCTTGTTCTCTCTCTCCTTCCTTCTTCTGCCCTTTGACAAATATGTCGTCTGTGTTAAAATGCCAGTTAACATGGCCCACACCGTGTGATTTTCACTGTAAGGAAACACCTTCCAGAGCACGTGGTTCTGTTTGTGTATGCTTTCAGCTGCAAAGAAAATAAGAACCTGAACTCCTTCTTTGCCATCATCATGGGCATGAGCAACCCAGCCGTGAGCCGGCTGCACCAGACGTGGGAGGTGGGTGTGGCTCTGCGCGGTGGTGGGTGTGGCTGCATGCTGCCGTGGGTGTGGCTGTGTGCTGTGGTGGGTGTGGCTATGTGCTGTAGTGGGTGTGGCTATGCGTTGTGGTGGGTGTGGCTATGCGTTGTGGTGGGTGTGGCTATGTGCTACGGTCACACACATGTTCCCCTCAGTGAGCAGGCTGGAAACCTGCACCTTTACATTACATTAAATTCATTTAGCAGATGCTCTTATCCAGAGCAGCTTCCAGCACAAGAGAACAGAAGTGTTTCCATTCAAGTTGAATAAGCAACAGTGTCAGACCAGGCTAACAACACTACCAGACCTGTGAGTGTGAGCATAACACTATTCAAGCCCTCCTATTCAAGTTAACATGTTCTAACCTGACTAGACAAGGGAAGTTAAGTATACTACCATATATCAGTCACCAGATCACAGAATCCAAAACACAGTGTGATACTACACGTGAAATAAACAGCCTTCACATGGGCTCCCTCTCTTTTGTGTTGGCAGAAACTCCCCAGCAAATTCAAGAAGTTCTACGGGGAGTTTGAGAGCCTGATGGTAAGATGCAAAGCAACTCCTCTGTCTCAGTGTTACCTGATGTCAGCCCGGTGGTTGAGCTGGGTCCATTTCCGCAGCGTCTGGCTCACGGTGTCCGTCTGCTTCCCCAGGATCCTTCCAGGAACCACCGGGCGTACCGGCTCACTGTGGCCAAGCTGGACCCTCCCATAATTCCCTTCATGCCCCTGCTTATCAAAGGTATGATCAGGAGAACTCCCCCCATGGCCTGCAGTTATGCACCATTTACAAAGTCTGCACAGTTTACACAGCACTGCACAATGGAAGATGATGTGTCTAGACATTTCGTTATATTACATTATTGTCATTTATCAGACGCTCTTATCCAGAGGGACTTACATAGGTTACGATTTTTTTTTTTTTTTTTTGTACATGTTACCCATTCATGCTGCTGGATATTTTGCTGAGGCAATTCTGGGTTAAGTACCTTGCCCAAAGTTACAACAGCAGTGCCCCAGGGAGGAATTGAACCAGCAACCTTTCAGTTGTGAGTCCTGCTCTGTACCACTACGCTATAGTGCCGCCCCCTCTGGACCTCTGGAAGTGATGAGGAAAAATGTGGAAACACTTGCACATGCAGGACACATTGTATTATCAGCAAAGACTCATTTAGTGATTCACCTCATGGCAGACTGTTTCTCTGCACTGTAACTCCCTCTGTAGCATTTCACTGTTAAACTGTTTGCAGAATAGTACATATTTATTTATATATATTTTTTATTATCTTTCTAGACATGACTTTCACTCATGAAGGCAACAAGACATTAGTGGATGGGTTGGTCAATTTTGAAAAAATGGTAAGTGTTTATTGTGGAGTGCTGGGCACTACATTCAGCTGAGTTTTTCTGAAGAAGCAGCTCCTGCATGGAGTGCTTTTCTGTGCTGTGTCCTGTGTTTCAGCGGATGATCGCAAACACCGTGAGGATAGTGAGATACTGCCGGAGCCAGCCGTTCAGTAAGTCAGCGCCCAGCTCCGTCTTCACATTTTGCCCTCTTCTTTTTCTCAAAATACCTTAAAGTAGAGCCATTTGGTGAAGCCGGAGGTGGGTAAAATTCAAACTCTCTGGTGATGGTGTTTTTGTTCCTTCTTCCCGCTGTTGTTCCAGCTCAGGCAGAACTCTCACTGTCATAACATTCCGGATTCCCTGTAAAGGTTTCTGTGCCATGTGATATTTTGAGCTAATATGATAAGAGTAATGTTATTATTGCATTATTTAAAGCCTGCACAGAGGTCTGCTTTATGCGTGCCTAAAACATGGCAGCAGGCTTCTAAGGGCTCAAACTGGTGGCAGTGATACAGACTGCAAATCCTCCAGGACTGGTGTTTAACTGACTTGTCTGCCACTGTCCCCTTCAGATGCTGAAGCGTCACTGGCCAGTAAGAACCATCAGGACGTGCGGAGCTACGTGCGACAGCTGAATGTGATAGACAACCAGAGGACCCTGTCCCAGCTCTCTCACAGACTGGAGCCCCGCAGGACCTAAGCCGACGCCCCACTCCGGTGCTGCCTAGCAACAACACAGTACTCATGCTGCTGCTGCTCTACTGCCAAAACATAACTGCGCTTGATGTGTCACTCACAGGCTCCGCCCTGCACCCTCCTCAGGGCCCCGCCCACCTGCAGTCAGGTGCTACAGTCCTGACAGCATCGTGTCTGTCTGTTACCTGTTTCTTCAAACAACACAGTGTTCCAGATCCCCGTCTCCTGTCATTATGATGTCACTGTCAGTAGAATTCTTTTTTTCCCCTTTTAGCAATCATCCTCGGCTCTTACGTACTTTAAAAAAAATACTCATGAAAAATTTTACTCTTCTTAAATCTTTAAACAGCTCTCCACCGTGCTCTGGATAAAAGTGAAGTTGAAGAAAATGATTAATTTATAAAAATTTCTAAAATTATAAGGCTGCATGGAGACTTCACAAAAATGAGACTGAAGTTTTCTGTGAATACAGCAGCAACATCTCATAGGTAAAGGGAATATCTTTTCAGAATGCTTGTTAAGATTCGTATTAATGTGTTCAATGGGGAGTTTGCACTGTCCAAATCAGCTCTTACTATTTATAAGAAGAATGTCAAAGAATTGTCAAAAACTCCAAATGCAAATATTCTTTGGGGATTGATATTGTGATATGCTATTAACATTAATGTGTGGATCCACTATTTCTTCCTTTCACAATACAGAACGAAGCCTTTTGAGTTTACATAATTGGGCATACGATCGTGTTCTTCATCTTACGTTTCAGCACCATTCTTGTGCATTTGTAAATTATATTTATTCATTTTTTGGTTTGTGTGGCAGTTATCTTACACGTGTGAAATGCGTTAATTTATTACCTTTGATCTCAGCATGCAAAGAACCGGAATTTTAGACAGGGGGAAACCAAGTGCCATTCCTCCGCAAAGAGTCTGTGAGGTATCTACTGTCAACAAACTTTGTACGTAATGTGTATTCTGTACATAATATAAGCCTATTAAACGTATTTGTCGAACAAATGTGGTGTTTAATTCTCCGTGGAAACTGTCACGCTTCTTAATGTCACACATTAAATTCGAAGACATCGAGTTTTCTTGCGCACTGGCGCTGGGTTGTCGAGATTTTAAATCTAAATATACTACTTACTGTAAATAAGTCACTCAATAAATTGTGAGTATTCGTGCTTACTTTCATATCGAAGATGATTTTAGAATAATTGGCAATTAGAAATATTATTTCTAATTTACAAAAGCACTTGTGATGTTTTCATTGATCTAGTTTGTTAATCTTGCTTGCTTAATAGGATGTCTTTACAAATGTCTTTCGACACGCGTGAATAATGCTGATGTAATCTTACTGTACCTAAGGAACAAAGACAATACGAATACTAATATTAGTTCCAACGAGGCCTGGGCAGGCATTGTTAAAAGTTAATCTACGAGAGACACTGCTGTCTTCAGAGGCGCTCCCTCTGGTTATTCACAAAAACGTCCAAAATTCGAGCTCAAAGCTCGGCCTTTTAATTACAACATCCACTAACAGTTATCCCGAGCGTGTCCGGTGAGCGGCGCTGTTGTCGTCTGCGTTTACTGCGTGCATTTCGCAGACCCCGTAAACCGCGTAGGAAGTCCAGTTAAAGAAGTTGGGCAACAGGAGAAACCGCCAGGGGGTAAGAAGAAAGACAACGTCGCAAATTACGGACTTAAAAACTTAAAATTTCCTTAGCTGGCGGGGTGATCAAACTGAGCGGCGGCGTGACATCCATTGTAGAGAAGTAAACGGTATGTATGCTTTGCAACTGTGTCCCACCGAAACTGCACTGTAAAAATATAGATCTGTGAGAACTGGGGGGCACGCCACTTTTGCCGTCTTGTGTTGCACAATGAGTTGTCTGCTGTTCTCTATGGCTGACTCGCAACTGACATATGCCTAGTTTGCAGTAACTGGGATGAGTGTGCGTGGGACACACACATCTTGTCAACTGTTTCGGTTAGGGATACATTAATGGATACAGATAACTGTTTTTGTGATTTACTCTCAAAGTATAGATTAAATGACGTGGTGAAATATGGAAATATTTATTTGAGCGACCTGAGTATTGTTACAGCACAGCAGGACTTTTCACTTCCATTTTAGTCAGTGACACAGAAGAAAACGGTGTGGTTGTACTGTAGGTGTGTCCGCACTGGTGTTACGCATGCCAAACGCGAGATTTTTTACCTTACTGGTAAATGTTCTTGTAAAAACTGAGATAACCCTTACTGGTCTTAGTCGTGCAATGCATTTATTATTATTATATTTTTTTACTTTCATTTTGTGCATAAATGCATCCATTGCAAAAACACTTGGCATGATTTCTGAGCCACACACAGGCTCATTTTGCACAGTCATGTCCTGGCTAAACTGATACTTTATCAAAGTGGGACAACGTTCCTGAGGCCATCCGTCTTTCAAATTAGTTTAGGTTGTTCCGTTTTTACTTTATTATCCCAGAGAGGAAGCGTTAGTTGGCACTGTCGGGCTCTCGCTCTCAGTCACAGCGGGTCGGACAGGCTTTGTGTCAGGTTGACTGTACCTGAAGGGTGAGGTGAGAGTTTGGACTGAACCAGAACTCCCGGTCACCCTTACCTGCGAGTCTTGATCGTGTAAGTAAGCTTTTTGGGAAACCAGTGAGAGGTGAAACAAATGATCTGTCCATGCTTATTTCTAAGATCTAAGGGATCTGTGGTTTTTGTTAGCAATCACAGTCCGTTTTCAAGCGAAATTTTACTTTCTAAAAGTGCTCAGGCGATTTGAGTGGTGTCCATACAGGGTTACAATTTGAGTGGTAGCAGGTGGAAATAAGTGCTGGAGTCCTTGTACGTGGCTGTAACCGGTGTTGCAAGTGGTCGCAGAGACCGTTAGAAGTGTGACGCTAAAGATGGAATGAATCGCCGCAAATCACCGGCGAGCGTGGCTCCCCTCTGTGACAATCCAGGAATTTCCTGTTGCGCTTGATAAAGATCCCAGCTGAGTTCCAGGTAATAGCCTCTTAAAAGCCGTTATTGCACTGTGATAAATGTGTATCTTATGATGCAATATCTGAACTACAGTTTCCTGAAATACAGACATTATTTTTACAGGGTGCTATGAATTATGTTCAAACAAAGATAATGCTTATTGCTGCAGAGTCATGCTCACATGGGGATGTGAGTTTATTCTTTGTGTTTGTAATCATCTGCATCCAACAACCAAGAGAGGGAAACCACTTTTGATTGGATGTGGGGTGAGAAACATTCTCGAAGCTGCAAATGCTTTTGTAAGGGGGACTGGTTGTGTGTTACACATCAGAGCGTAAAATGGTGAGTGTCACATTTCATTTTTTGCAAAAGCTCTTACTTTTAAAGGGTTAAAATAAGAGATCCTCTAAAGTCAGGGTGGCAGTGTAGCATAGTGGTAAGGAGCAGCACTCATAACCGAAAGGTTGCTGGTTTGATTCCCTGCAGGGGCACTGCTGCTGTACCCTTGGGCAAGGTACTTAACCCAGAACTGCCCCACTTAATATCCAGCTGTATAAATGGATAACATAGAAAAACTGTAACCTGTGTAAGTTGGTTAGATAAGAGCATCTACCCAATAACAGTAGTGTAAACATTCTCTGTGAGCAGCTCATGTGAGTATCAGACTCCTCTTTTAGCTGCGTCTGCAGGCAGCGTGTGACACCGGCCTCTCGGCGTGTGGTTAGGCACGGGGGCCTTGCAGAGGAGGCACATGTCACTCCCTCAGTGAGCGGTTTTCGGTAGCGCGGTGCCCTCTGCCTCTCCCCCTCTCTCGCCCAGGGCCCCCCAGAACGAGTCAGGATCGAGGGTCATTATGAGATGTCGTCTCTCGGCGCCTCCTTTGTGCAAATCAAGTTCGATGACATCCACTTCTACGAGAACTGCGGTGGGGGCAGCTTCGGGAGTGTCTACCGGGCCAAGTGGATCTCGCAGGACAAAGAGGTGGCGGTGAAAAAGCTGCTGAAGATCGAGGAGGAGGTGGGACTCACAGCCGCCTGCACTTTTCATAGATGCTTTTAACTGTCTCCACAGCGGGCTTTTTAACTGCTCTCCAATTCGGCAGGTTGCAGTGACATTTGTACGTGCCAATCAGGTGATCGTTATACACCCCTTTTCTTGTTGTGGGAGGTGATGCTTGTCTTGTTGTCTCTTGATGTAGAGATATCCACATACTCACAGCTTATCCTTCACAGAGAAAATTATTAGTCAGTGACATCATATTAACCTGAATTAAAGAATCAGATTTAGGACTTGTGAAATGATGACTTGTATTGGGAAAAAACAACCCATGTATTATTGTATTGAAAAAAAAAGTGCACATCTGCAAAATAATTTCATTGACTCTTTCCATTGTTTCCGTTATGTAGCAGTAGGTGCTGTGAAGTTAATCTGTGGTGCCAGGCTGTGCAGGTTAATTGGCAGAATCATTGTTTCTATTTCAGTAAAAGGAAGGAGAATGCTGGAAGCCGGCAGTAATAAACCTTAGAAACATAATGTGGGGGGTTCATTTTGAGATTCAGTATCACACAATGTCATATTAATTCATAGTTCTTCATTGTCATTCATTTCATATAATTAATGCACATAATGTTAAGGGCTTTACTGTGCAATACTGTGCATTTTCAACTCATTTCCAACTTTTTTCACTGACAGTTACAATGTCTTGTAGCACTATTTATTTCTGTCCTGATTCGGATTCATTTGGGGGGGGGGGGGGGGCTGTGGAATTGCAGGTGCTTTAACTGAAATGAAAAGCAGGTTAGCTGCTCCATTAGTGATTGTGAGCTGTTGTGTTTCTCCTCCTCCTTCAGCATGATCAGTAGGATTTCAGAGTAAGCCCTAACCCTGGAAGAGAGACGAGAGGGCTACACGCACGAAGAGTCTTGCTTTGCCTGAGCGCAGACAGGAACCGCATTTTGCGCCAGGCACGCGTGGTCTCGTTCTCAGTGCAGTTACCTGCCTCTTGCCTCTTTCCCTCGAACAGGCAGAAATCCTCAGTATTCTGAGTCACAAGAACATCATTCAGTTCTATGGAGCCGTCCTGGAAGCGCCCAACTACGGCATCGTCACAGGTACGGTGAGAAAAACCCCGTCTCAGTTATGTGAAGTCTCCGTGCAGCCTTTTTAGAAGGTACAGTCATAAACAAAGCTAACCTTCTCTGCCATGTGTTCACGATCAGGGATATTATTTAGGCAGTAATGCAAGACTGTTTGTAAGCGATGGAGGACACTAATGAACAATGAATGGCTGTCTGTCTAGGAAGGGCTTTGTGTTTGTGCTCTACTGACAGTTGTATGTCTTGATTTGTGTGTTATCTGTCGCTGTGACATGGAGTGAATTGTCCTGGGTTTGTTGCTCAACGCTAACAGTGACTGAGATACCTCAAACTGAGGCTCATTACACAGTACCTGTGTGTAGCTTCACCTGGCGGCGTCGCAGGGCTCTCTCTGGTCATGAGCAGAATGTAGCGGCAGGGTGTGTCCACCAGGGCATTGCGGCGCTGGGGTACAGTGGAGGTCGATGAGTGCTGGATGCAGGTGTCCTTTGATCACTCGGCCTGCAGCCGAGGGAACGCGAACCTGTGTCAGGGTGGCCCAGTATGTACACCTGCCGCTGCACAGTGGATAAAGTGCTGATCACAGTCTACGTGCGAGAAATTCATAGTGTGGCTATAGTTCCCTAACATTTGTATTTACATAACAACTTTATATCGGATGGTTGTAAAAACATTTACTTCTCTGTCAGATGACCTCACTGAGCCTTGTAAGGATGTTACATTTATAGGTATAGAATAATTTATTTCCGTGTAAGAAACCCTTATTGATTTATTCACTTCCCTTGCATTTTACATATCGTCCATCTCTTCTGCTGTATATTACTGAAGCACCTGCTGGTTCATATTTCGATGGTGTGAGAGTGGTGTACTAAATGGTTCTGTCCATTAAAAGTATTATCTCTGTGGTCACTTTAAAATATTGCTCATTTTTGACACCCAACTGTCACATTCTTTCATTGTGCACAAAGTAATTTGATGTAATTAATAACTCGGTACAGTGTTAAATTCAATAATAGAGTCCTCTTTCTAGCATGTAGTGTGTTGGATGGCTTGTGCATTTCTTGACTCATGATTAATAGTCTTGAGATGGTCATGAATTGACAGTCTTGACATGGCCATGAAGGATCCCCCACACACAGGGGTAGGGGGTGGCGTGGAAAGTTCCTCTAATTAGCAATCCCTGCTAAAGCCAGAAAAAAAAATTCTGCACTCAAGTGCTACACAGGGAATGAGTACGGTCCGTATCGTGGCCAAGAGGAGAAGCTTCATTCAGCTTTTATCTCGAGATGTGAAACCGTGCTATCTCTGAAAGAAGGCAAACAACTGCCTGTTTGATGTGTCTCCAGGATGGAGTTACTGCCAGGGCTGGTTTTTCTGTCTTTGAAAGGAAGGTTCATACTGTACTCACTGCTTACTGTGGACAGTACACCAGGGAACTGTACAAGGCCACTGGCCATTGCATTTCACTCTGCTGCCTGACAGCTCCGAGACGATTAGGAGACATCTGACCGGTTGTCAGGGAGGAGCCACCGCTGTTTATGGAAGCAGAATGTAATTAGCACCAGGTAAAGGAAAATGTCTGTGGCCAGCCTGTCCCTGGCTTTTCAGCATTCATCAGGAGTGTTATAGATTTCCCCTGTTGGCTCCTTTATCAGGGGCCAGCGCTCCTGGTGTCCCATAGAGAGCTTTCACCAGGAGATCCCTCCTCAGTCTCCTCCCCCTGGGTACCACCAGCACAGAACCATGAACTTACAGTATCTGCAATTACTGTGAGCTGCGACAAAATTTTTATTCAGTAATGATCTGTTTTATTCTGCCATTGTTTTAATTTGTACACGAGCTGCTTTTAAGTCAATAATGACACAAGTTTATTTAACTTGTTCCACTATTTCTCTTGGTTGTAATCAGAATAGTAAGCAGAATTAAGCTGCAAGAGCCATTTGTGGGTGGTATATAATGCCACACCCTTGGAATGTGATCATTTGCCAACTTTCCTTTCAAAGAATCTGTGGAGCAATATGTTTGCAGAAACGTAAGTCCAGCAGAGGATATTTTCTTTTCTTGTGCTTCTTATTGTCTAAGAATAGTTTCATAAGTCTTGTAAAACTGTAAATAAGTACAAAGTACAAACCTGAAAGATGAATCTTGATGGAGGTATACCGTTTATGGCATGGGACTCCTCACTACAGGAACCTGTGATGAAACCCTGCTGTTGTGTACAGGTGCAATTTGAGCAGTTCTTTTCAGAACACAGCTGCTTGCAAGCATAGTGTATGGAACGTGCAAGAAGCAGAAATCTAAGTGTTGAGTGCTGAGCTGTATAAAATTGTCTGTAATGGAAATGTATAAAGGGTGGTCCGGCTGTATTTACAGGTGTTATTATTGCAGGTAGTGTGGTGGAGCAGAGAGAGCGGGCTGGGATCGGGGGCGGGAGGGGAGCGTGTAGGGTGTGTGGAGGTAGTGCGGAACGGTGCTGTTTCTGGCACAGAGGGGTAGGGGCAGTGATTTGAGTTGCAGTTGCCAGCAGAAGGGGGTTAGGAGTGTGTGTGTTGGTCCAGCGGGGGGGAGTGGGGGGGTGTAGGGGTGGGGGCAGAAGACTGGTCAGGCAGTATAATTAGAGATGATTTGGAAGAATCACGTACTGATGACAGGGAGGCGTATTATGAGCACACAAGAAGGTGCATGACACTGCATGATCCCGCGTGGCCGGCGGTGTCCCCTGAAAAAGAAGACCGCATATCAGTGACAAGCGGCCCTAATGATTCAGAAAAAAAAACACACCCTAATGTCAAACTCTACAGGTCCTGTACGAAACAAAGCGAAAAGGTGACAGGTCACACAGCTCAGTACCAAAGAGGGGTGCTTTACGAGCTGGCTGCGTGTTGGAGGGCCGTGACCGTCAGGCGCTGCGGAGTTTCCTAGGTGGGTGTGTTTACTGCTTTTCCTGGCAGAGCTGCTGTAACACAATCTAGGAGGAGGGACAGCGCAGGGCTCAAACACATCGGCGTGCGCATGGTGTCTCCGGAGCATAATGGTGCATATAGAGATCACTTTGCCTGTCTGTCTTGGGTCACTGCGCTTGAGTGCACTATTATCAAGAGCCACAGTTTTTACTGGATGGACGATGTAGTTTGAAATCATTCCTAACGGCGAAGTGTAGTACTTCTATAACCCGCATTACAATAGTGGTTCATAAAACACGCCTTTGTCAGCAGTACCAAACCAAAGGACCTTACATAGGTTTAACCTCGCATAGCGGGCAAGAGTCCTGCCCTCTGATAATTTCACTGAACTCAAATTGATGTTAATGCAGTACGCAGATAAAGGCCATTGAATAATGTCTGTGGATTCAGACCAGCAGCCTGGCAGATGGTGTTTTCTTATTTTAAGAGCTGGTGCTATTTTAGGGCTGTTCGTGCTGGACAGGGTTGTAGACTCACTCCTGGTGTTCATCTGTGTTTGGCTTTCCTCAAGTCACTGTGACTTATGGGAGGGGCCAGTGTACAGGGTACACAGGGTACACACACCGAAACGTGCAGTGAAGCTGTTTACAGGTGGGTGAGAGAGGAATGTGAACAGTGCTGAGAGAGCCCCGCCCTGGCTCCCTCTCACAGTGCCAACCCTGCTCGAACCCTGCGCCGGGTCTAACGGGTCGAGAGTGTGTGTGTGTGTGTGTGTGTGTCTGACTCCCCTCACAGTGCCAACCCTGCTTGAACCCTGTGCCGGGTCTAACGGGTCGAGAGTGTGTGTGTGTGTGTGTGTGTGTGTGTGTGTGTGTCTGACTCCCCTCACAGTGCCAACCCTACTCGAACCCTGCACCAGGTCTAACAGGTCAAGTGTGTGTGTCTGACTCCCACAGTGCCACACCCACAGTCCTCTCTCGCCAACTCGAAACCTGTGCTGGGTCTAACAGGTTGTGTGTGTGTGTGTGTGTGTGTGTGTGTGTGTGTGTGTGGTTCCAGAGTATGCCAGTGGAGGGTCTCTGTATGAGTACCTGTCCAGGGAGGAGAGCGAGGAGATGGACATGGAGCAGATCATGGCTTGGGCCATACAGATCGCCAAAGGTGGGATTGATCATTCACCAGTACAGCTCACTCATTCATCCCATTAAGATTACATTACATTACTGCCATTTAGCAGACACTCTAATCCAGAGCCACTTACATAGGTTACAATCATTACATGCTCGTACAGCTGGATATTTATTGAGGCAGTTGTGGGTACCTTGCCCAAGGGTACAGCAGCAGCACTCCAGTGGGGAATTAAACCAGCAACCTCTCGGTGACAACTCCTGCTCCTTACTATTGCGCCACACTTCTGCCCCAAGATAATTCATTCTGTTCATATCTCTACTTAAGAAAGGGGTTGTGGATTTTGCTTTGGATAAATCAGATGGATGAACTACATCTTCAGCCAATGAAGGACTGTCAGGTTTCCGTGTAAATAAAACATAATCCAACTCCCAGTGGAGTGAGAACCCAGTAATGCCTTTCTGACAAAATACTTCACAGACATGACAGGTTGTGTGCAGTCTGGGAAGGGCCAGTCCTTACACCTTACACCGGCAAGTTATTTTTCTCTGAAAGGATTACTCATTCGGTCAGGGTGTGTGTGCTGTTTGCTGTTTGGTTCATGTAAGCAGTATGTACGATGCAAGCAGTGAGCATTGTAAGGAAGGAGACATGGCAGCAGGACAGAGTGATGCTGGTTTCTGTTTCTCAGGCTTCCTGTTGGTCTTTGACAGAGGAAATTTCCTTTGTTCTTCCCCCCAGGAATGCACTACTTACACTCAGAAGCCCCCGTAAAGGTCATTCACAGAGACCTGAAATCCAGGAACGGTAAAGAATCATACTCTGCCTTATGCATTAGCCTGATCAATACAATCATGCAATACTGCTTTCACAAGAAGCTCTGTAAAAACGATTATGGGAAAAGACCATGGCTGCTTTACCATTCCTTGACTATGAGAGCCAAATATGAGAGCCACACAGACTATGACTGACTTTGTAAACTTTGTGTTCTGTTGCAGTGGTGATGACCACAGACAAAGTGCTAAAGGTACCTGTGTACTTTATTTGAAGTGTGTTGGACCTGTCGTTTACATTTACATTTATTAATTTGGCAGATGCTTTTATCCAAAGTGACTTACAAGTGAGGTAGATTATAACATGAGCAAACCATAAGGAGTCAACAATATTACAAGCACTGTATGACTAGGTTTGGTTGGCCAGACAAGGTACAAGCTAGCTGGTAGAGATAAAGAGGGCATTAAACCAGTATATTACATTTTTTAATATAGTTTAGTAGGAAACAGTTTTGAGATATGTGAAATTCCTCTAGGGGTAGTGTTACAGATGCTCAGGTGAGAGCAGAAGAGCTGTGTCTTCAGATGTTTCTTGAAGGCAGAGAGGGACTCGGCAGAACCTGTCAAATAGCATTGTTTATGAATGTGGCAGCACCTGCAGGGAGAGCCCTCCTGATCTCATTTCTCCCCCCTCTGACTCCAGATCTGTGACTTTGGGGCGTCCCGGTTCCACTCCCACACCACACACATGTCGCTGGTGGGCACGTTCCCATGGATGGCCCCCGAGGTGATCCAGAGTCTGCCCGTGTCTGAGACCTGCGACACGTACTCCTACGGGGTGGTGAGTCATAGTGACAGCTAACATCTCTGAGAGGCCCTGATGCAGGAATCTGAAGTATAGCCAGCAGATCTACAATGAGGAGAGAACAATCATTAGTCATTTACATTGATCACCACCACTTTACACTACTAGTGCAATAGAGTGTCAGGGGTCAAACAGCCATGAACCTGGGGAACGGAAAAGGAGAAGGCAAAGATGGACGCCCTGCTGTTAGTGCCATTGCTCCGTTTTATTGCATTTTGTCACATTTATATGGGGCCTGTGACATCACAAGGACTGACATGCTCTGTTGAATTAAAAACGAATTTAATTTAATTTGTTAAATAATCATCTGATCTGCATCCATGACAAACAATCTGAATGCAGATTATTTAGTTCACATGATTGCTTTAGAGCAGACATTTTACTACTTAAATGTGTAAATAGCAAACTTGTCTAAATGAAACAAGCGCGCAGCCAGGGAAGCACCGCTCCTGCAAGCTGAAGGTAAAAACACACCTCCCTTCCTGCCCGACAGGTTCTCTGGGAGATGCTGACGCGAGAGGTCCCCTTTAAGGGTCTAGAGGGGTTACAAGTGGCCTGGCTGGTGGTGGAGAAAAACGAGGTGCAGCCCCCTTCTTTGTGCACACGATCACATTTCGTCGGTCACCCCATGGCTGCACACCATCATGCTGTTCCCCTTCCACAACACTGGGATTTGATACGTTAGACATGCATCACGGCAACATTTCATTTTCCAAGGACTGACGGTCATTAGCAATCTATCTTTAGTTAATGGAACAATATGATGCTCTCTGCAACTGGATAGTGATGTCAGAGTGGGTATTTTTACAGGACTGATGTCAAACCTCATACACTAACCCAGCTGGGACGTGCTTTTAGAGAACTAGTATCATGTGTCCAAGGTCCGTAGCACATGGACACATCTTCAGCATCTCTTTCTCAAGTCTGTACGTACTATATATTAACTTTCCGTTATTCGTCAGAATATTTTAAAAATTATGAAATCGCTAGACCATGTAAAGAGCTCCACAGGCGTCCTTAGAATGAGAAGATTCTAAATCAGAATGTTGGAATGATGATATTCCATTAAATAGAACAAAACTCCCCAGGAAAACTTGTTCAGTCCATTAGGGTTTATAGTCTGCATGTCAGTACACTGCAATTAACTTTTGACAGGAAACTGCTGAACATACAGTTATTCATTGCGCAAGTGACCCTCAGGCAAAGAAGACGGTTAAAAAAAAAAAAAGCACTGTAAGATAGACAGAAATACTTCTGACTGGGGAGCATTAGCTCATCTGAACAGCAGGTGCATGACTGCTTCCACCAAGTGGGTGAGATCACGTGTGCTTGTATGGCTGCTATTTCTAAATATCATCTTGCAATTTGTGATTATTAATGGAATATTGACTAACGCCTGCATGTTAATTGCTCGTTTGAAATACATATTTGATGTGCACATATTTGTTAGAGCTCAGCATATTGCTTGTGTGTAAATGTCATTACTTTGTTTCTAATTTTCATGTAAAGAAATGTACCAAACCAGCAGGTCCCTATAAGAGTATTCTCCCGCTCATTGAAGTTCAGGCTGTCAGTAGCAGACCCGAGTATGTGATTGATGAGCGTTCACCATTACTGCACGGCTCTGTTCAGGACCTCTCTACAAATAACCCAGCCGATTGTCAGAGGCCTCTGTCACTGTGTCAGCCATGAGATACATGCAGCTACAGCAGCATGAAAGAAGTTCCATCATCTTCAGAAATAAGAAACGTGCATGGCTGTGCCAACCAAAGATAGCCTGCAAGGCAAGAGTTACAGAACAGTTACGCTCTCAGTTTACTGTAACATAAGCTTTATATAACATTATTGTCATTTAGCAGATGCTCTTATCCAGAGAAGCTCACATAGGTTACAATTTTAACCATTTGTATAGCTGGACGTTTACTGAGCCAATTGTGGATTAAGTACCGTGTCCAAGGGTACAACAGCAGTGGCCCAGTGGAGGAATCAAACCAGCAACCTTTCGGTTATGAGCCCTGCACCTTACCACTACACCCCACACCGCTGCTAAAAGCACTTTGTCGTTTTCATTTGTCACTGAATTCATAAAGCTTTTTTAACACTAACATTCTGAATGAAGTTGACATGTTACGGTCACTCGGATTGTAAGGCAGTGAGCGCTGCTGTGATACTGTGACTCTCTGTGTCTGTGTTGCAGAGATTGACCATTCCCAGCAGCTGCCCTGCCAGCTTCGCCGAGCTGATGAGGAAGTGCTGGGCGACAGAACCCAAGGTAAGGACCCCCCCCCCCAGTGCATCATGGGACATTTACATTTACATTTACATTTATTTATTTTGTACGTCGCTTTGGATAAAAGCGTCTGCTAAAGTGCATACAGTAAGTATAGCGACAGTACGGGGACAGGATGTGTACAGTTCCACTATGAGACAGTTCTCAGCTGAGAGCAAGGTCTGTTTGAGGACACAGTACTATCAGATTTGTACAACTACAGCGTATAGGGCAACTAATACGATACACCTTCAAACAGCAAACTTTAACATGAACATGGACATGAAGTTCTTACCAGCTGTCTGTGCATGCTGAGGGAGTAGAAGAAATCAGTGCTGTTGCATCTCATATTTAGAAAGAAGTACTGAATGCTAGCATAATGATATATTATTGCATCTTCTTTTTCTCCAGGAAAGACCAATGTTCAAACAGATCCTGACCACCCTGGAGTCCATGTCTAAAGACAGCCAGCTGCCTGAGCAGTGCAATTCCTTCCTGCACAATAAAGCCGAGTGGAGGTACTGTGCCGCCCTGTAGGGCTCCCCCTGCAGGTCACTGTTATCAGCACACATTTCCACAGCTAGCATGAGTCCACACGCTCACAACATTAGAGGATGTCATGCATTCTTCAGAGAGGCTAGTGTTGAGTACATGCAGCATGAATGTTACATTACATTACATTACATTATTGGCATTTAGCAGACGCTCCAGAGTGACTTACATCGATTACAGTTTTTTCCAATGTTATCCATTTTTACAGCTGGATATCTACTGAGGCAATTCTGGGCTAAATACCTTGCCCAAGGGTACAGCAGCAGTGTCCCAGCAGGGAATCAAACTGGAAACCTTTTGGTTATGAGTCTAGAGCCTTAACCACTATGCTACACTGCCGCCTCAATGTAATGTTGTAATACTGATATACTCATGGTCTATTGTGCTAGAAGTCTGCTAAATGAGTGTAATGTAATTGTGCTGTTTAATATAGATAGTCAGCAGATATATTTATACTCCATGTACCTTAAGGTGTAGAAAACACCAAGTATCCCTTGTGTTCAATTGTTTCCTCTCACTACATATCAAGTCTGAAAATAATTTTAGCTAGCTTCTAGTAAAAGTCTCCAACTGGCCTCTCCTCAGAGCTTGTGGAGAAGCCTGTGTTGAGCTGTAACCTCAGTGCTGTCTGTCTGAGTGTGGATGTGGCAAATCACTTCACCGGGTCTCACAGCGGCAGAGCGATACCTGCCAAACTGGGTAATGTGATGTGCCCTGTAAGCACTCAAAGCATCCCCCATTAATGCCAACACAAGCTCAAGCATTAGGCATTGCGTGTGACTTAATGAGAGCCAGAGCGTGGCACTGGAAGCAGGCGGGATTACCCAGCAGGCACCTGGAGGGGCTGACCATTCTGACAGGAGATGATGGAGAGGACGGTGCTTCTTCCTCCTGCTCTCAGTCCGGTGCTGATTGATTGGTCTCTACTTGATCAGCTGCAGAAAGCAGGTGCTGCTGGTAACAGTTTAGACTTGTTAGTCTACTCAGGAGGGAACCGGTGGGCATTAGCTGTTATGCTGTAGCTCTACTGCTACAGCCTGTATCCGGTTTCCTCGAAGGCCATACTAGTCTGTGTTCAGCAAGACACCTCATTCCTGTTGATAGACAACATTCAGTAAAATGGAAACCTTTGACCTTCCTCTTCCAGTACTGAGTTTTTTCTTTGCTTAGTTGCCGTAGGTGCATTCATTTTTTGATGTTCAGTTTTATAAGCAGTTCTATAAACCATTTCTCCATTCTCTCTGTTCACTTCTGTTCTGTTCAGTTCTAAGGTACTGGTCATGTTTTTAAAATTTGACATTATTTCCCATCTGGATGTGGATAGTTTAAACTGGAAAACTAATCAGATGTGATTCTCTTTCCTCGGTCTTTGTTTTCTGAGACAGGGGGAGGGTGTGGTGCTCTGAAAGATTTGGGAATGTGGGTAGGTCTGCATTAGACTCAGATTGGGGTCGTGTTGAAATATTCAGGTCATTCAGAACACGGAGGTAATGGGGATAGAGGTGTAAGACCCACCTACTCCTGCACTTCCGTCTGTGAGATTCATGCTCTTGATAAAAAGGATTGTGTGTATGAAGCCTGTTTTCCACCCACAGACCACTTCCTGTGACATTTAACCTTCTTTCATCAAAGCCCAGGAAGTGAAAGACTGCACGCCAAAGACTCCATGTGCACATTCGGTCAGACCTATGATGTTAGAAAAGACCTGTGTTACATGTACATATCTATGTTTCTGTGACACGCACTCGCATGCAGGTACCCATGTAAGCATGTAAACCTGCACACATACTGACATACTGCATACACACGCACACACACACACACGTGCACACACACGCACACACACACAGTCTCTCCCTTTCTCCCTCCCACACTGTACTGTGCACATGTTTTCTTCCCCAAAGAGGAGGGGTAATTTCCGAATATCCTGCATGGCAGGGAGTTCTGAGTGAATTTGTTTAGCTTCATCAAAATAAAATCTCTCTCGTTCCATCTCTCTCACCCTCTCTCTCTTTTTGTCTCGTTTGTGTGAAAAACGGTAAGTCCAGTCTGGCTCTGTCTGCCGTCTATATTCAGCTGGCTGGATGTGGGCCAGAGCGGTTTGAGGGGGGCTGCTCTGGTTTCCACGGCAGCTGTGTGGGAAGATGAGATACGGAGAGGGAGAGGGAACCTGCAGACCCACACAGAACGTGTGACAGTTTAAAAAAAAAAAAAAAAAAAGGCACAAGAGAGGAGAGGAGGAGGATGAGAAATTCCGAGCCTGTTCATCAAGAAAGTGGCGAGCAAGAAAATCAATTACTGGGGAAGCCTTGGAACATGTGTGAGAAGAGTGTGTGGAGAAGGGCGGGGCGTGGAGCTCAGGGCAGGAGGTCTGATCCGCGTCACGTGCCTGTTTATAAATAGCTGCTGTGGGAGCTCGGCTGAGAGGGTCTCTGACTCAGCACGGTTACCCACCATGCACCACACAGCGCCACCTGCTGGGCAGAGGAGACCACACCAGCCATGTGCAGGGTTCACCAACTGCCCCTCTGACGCAAGCTTCAGTGTCAGGCCCTCAGGGGCTTACCTGCCTGAGGGCTTTGTTTAATGCTACCTTTCCTTCCACCGTTTGAATGCAAACGAGCTGTTTCCAAACAGACAGAGAGCCAGAACTAATTGATGAAGGATGCCCCTGATATTCGTCTGTCAGTATTGCACATCACACACCTGGTGGGGGATACACAGGTGAGAAGGGGGTTTTGATATGTAGGAGCTGAGACAGAGCCGTTCAGATAATGCGCTGCAGTGCGCAGTAGTGATTAAAGGAATGGAGTTGTAACCAGGAGGACAAACTTCCATTGTATGCTTAAGCAATGTAGTTAACCTTAAATGCTTAAGTAAACACTCAGCCATATTCATGGGTGCTGTGTAAGGTGTGACCTGGGTGAGTCAGGCAGGATAGAGCAGAGATACAGGAGCTGGGAGAGGTGTGCACAGGTTAGGTAGGGGCAGGTGACCATGCTGTGACCCTGCTCTCCACAGGTGTGAGTGTGAAGTGCAGCTGAGTACAGGTGATGTTTCTGTGACTCTGCTCTCCGCAGGTGTGAGTGTGAAGTGCAGCTGAGTACAGGTGATGTTTCTGTGAGTAGAAGCAGGTAAAGGTGATGGTGCTGTGACCCCGCTCTCCGCAGGTGTGAGATCGAGGCCACGCTGGAGAGGCTGAAGAAGCTGGAGAGAGACCTCAGCACCAAGGAGCAGGAGCTGAAGGAGAGGGAGCGGCACCTGAAGATGTGGGAGCGCAAGCTGATGGAGCAGTCCAACAGCCCGGTGAGTCGCTGAGCACCGCCTGAACACCGACACAACACCAACACACACCACAATAACAACACACGCACAGCACTCCCTGAACACTGACACAACATCAAAACACACACAGCATATTGCTGATGGAGCAGTCCAACAGCCCAGTGAGTCACTGAGCACCGTCTGAACACCGACACACCAACACACACAGTGTGTCAACTGCACACTACAACACCAACACACACTACAACACCAACACACACAGTGTGTGAACTGCACACTACAACACCAACACACACCACAACAACAGCACACACACAGCACTCCCTGAACACTGACACAACACCAACACACACAGGGCGTCAACTGCACAATACAACACTAACACTCACCATAACACCAACACACACTGCAACACCAACACACACAGTTTGTCAACTGCACACCACAACACCAGCACACACCACACGTCGCCTTGCTCCTATCACCTCACTGTGTGCAGCCGCTAATTCCGCACCTGATGGCGTGAGAACCGTCTCCACAGCTGTAGACACGTCATGGAAGGCCAGCTAAAAGCTCTGTGAGACAGCAGTGGCATGTTGAGGAGTGATGAGCTGCCCAGCCTGTAGAGAGAGGCTGCCTGCCGCCTCACAGGGAGCTTAGGACAGGAGGAAAGGGGAAAGCAGGTCAGAGCAGCGGTGAGGTCTGTCAGCGGGCAGGTCCCGGCCGCTGCAGTCAGAGCACAGTGTTGCATGCTGAGCTGAGACAGGTGAGGTGTGCTGCGGCTGTTCTGACCCGGCTCTACAGGTGGGCTCACCTGAGGCGCGCGGCACACGCACCTGCATTTGTTTGTTCGTGTTTTTGTATCTGCATGAGACTCTTTTCAGGATGGTGTTGGTGAAACGGAGCTGCATCCGTGCGGGATGTTTTTCCAGCTGTTCAGTTTTATGTCAGAACTGAGGTTTGCATTGGTCTTGATCTCGCAGTGTTGTTCTGGTTGAGCGGACCACTGGTCAGTTTTTATATCAGCTACATTTTTTCATATTCTTCTCAATGCAATGTATGCCTCTATTTTTGTTCTTTGCCAAAGCTGCCTTTTTTTCCAACTGCACAATTTCTTTCTTTTTACCTGTTATTTCATCTTAAAGCTGTATTTTTATCATTTCGTCTGGAAATTTCAGATTGTTTAAATCTTGAAACTGTCCTTTTGCCCTGAGTTCTCCGCAATCAACACTTTGTCCGTTTGGAATGAAAACTAATCACTCCTGGTCTGAATCTAAGTCCTCCTTACCTTCTCTCCTCTCCTGTCTCTTCCTCCCTCTTTCCTCCCCTCTCTCTTTCCCAGCTTTTCTTCCCTGTCGCTGCGAAGATTAGCGCCGAGTCCTTCTACGAGCGTAAGACGGAGGAGTCGAACAGCTCGGAGGTGTCGTGTCAGATCACGGCCTGCAGTAACGGGGAGGTGGGCGGAGCCAACCTGCAGGCCATGATGGCGGGGATCGGGAATGTGTTTGCCACGGAAGGGGGGGGCCCGGTCCTGCAATCTGGCATGCAGGTCAACATACAGGCCAAGCAGAACTCCTCCAAGTCCAGCTCCGTCAGAGAGGGACGCAAAATCAACATGGCCGTGGCGATGGGCGATTTTGATTGGTCTGATGACAGCGATTAAGCCCCGCCCTCCCCCGTGCCCCAATCTGTCCCATGGTAGCAGTTTGGTGGGTGTCACTCGCCCGCTGTTGCCTGCGTCAGAAACACAGTCCCCTTCAGCCAGTTGGCTAGATTTACTCTGTGGCACTGTTGTGAAGTCCTCAGAAGATGTGTGGAGGATATCTTTGTGGTTACTGAAGTCTTTAAGCCCTTTTTATTTTTGTTTTTTGTGAATGATCCAGTTTGGTTTCAGTATTGTTCTCTTGCAGTTATTATTTGACCAATCCCAATCTGAAAAAGTATATTCAAATTATTTTAGATTTTTTTTTTTTATATAGGAATGTCTTTCTTAGTTTTTTTTGAAACTGGAAATCTAAATTACTTTATTTTCAAAGACGAGTGTGGGTACATATCTGAAAGCCGTCTGGAGTAGGCTACAGAAATGTTTTCAGTCCTTTGCTGATTGCCATGTATAGAAAGCTCCAGCCAGCTGAACACCTACAGAGCACTTAGAGATGTCAGCAGGGCCTAATGCACAGGATGTATGGAGCTCCATGCTGGGAGGAAATGGCCAGGAGAAGAAGCCGCATTGAGGAGGTGATACTTTTTGCAGGAGACTGACATTTCAGTGACATTAAGATTGGCCAATTATGCGCTCTGTGGAGAGCGGCTGGTGTAATGGAGTCTCCCATCAAGATGGGCATGACCTTGAGATGACCCCTGCCGCCCCAGAGCTTGTCAGACGCGGCAGCGGGAATGTGGTCAGCTTCAGACGGTGCACAACGTGCCGTCCAATCAGGTTCATCCGTGTGGGTCATGTGACATAGACAGGCATCGCAGCAGACTGTATGTGTGTGCGTGTGTGTGTGAGTTGTGTGTGTGTGTGTGTGTGTGTGTGTGTGTGTGTGTGTGTGTGTGTGTGTGTGTGTGTGTGTGTGTGTGTGTGTGTGTGTGCGCGTATGTGTGTGTGCGCATCTTTGTGTGTGCAGGTATGTGGGTACGTGTGTGTATGCGTGTGCATGCGTGTGCGAGTGTGTGTGAGTGTGTGTGCGCACACGCATGTGTGTGTGTGCGTGCGTGTGTTTGCATGTGTGTGTGTTGAAGAAGCATAGACCTTAGACTCTTACGTCTGCAGGAAGTGCTCAATTAAAGTGAACTGAGAATTTCAGAGTAAATCGCTGACAGCACATGTACTGTACAAGAGCAAGTACACGGCTCTGAGAAGGACTGAAAAAAAATGTTAATGTGTGTTTTGTAATATACTGAAAATACACAGTTTTATTTGTTTGCCTGATGGAATGTTCTTTAACTTTGCAGTAGCTTTTATTTATGTTCTGCACGGTAATGTTTATATGTTAATACCATTATCTTACTTAACATTAATACTTAATATTTAATGCTTAATAAATTCTACAGTTTAGCATGTCTGTGCTGTAATCTTAGGGATTGTAGGAATGTGTTTGTCCTAACACAGTTTTGAATACAGGCTAATATGTTTGTTGATGACGTCCAAACTGAGCCAGTAGTTGGGCTGCTTTTGGGTGGATCGGATTTATGTAAGAGGTTTTGAAATTACTATATATGAACTGCAGGTGAGACCTTTATCTAGCACATCCCGGTCTTGAGGTCAGGAGCACCGCTAAGAGTTCACTCATCCAACAGTGTGACTGACTCGCACAGACCGTCAACATCCAAAGAGATAAGAAATGCCCAGTTTCTGTGTGGAATATTCAGAAAGTGTCCGTTAGTCAATAATGCTGGTGCAAGTTACCTACTAGCTAAGGAAATCAGGAATACAACGTCTGGAAAAGGTCAAATGCAGCCTGAACCAAACTGAGGTTCATATGGAGCATTTCAATAAGTTTCAGCTGTGTGCTATGTGTGTGTGTGTGTGTGTGCATGTGTGTGTCAGTGTTCTGATTTTTTGCTTTTGTGTGGAAAAGTCCACCACTTACAAGGTATTGTCTTTGTACTAAATATGTCAAAATTCATATACATAATTTCATATTCTCTGCATCTAAGCCTAGCACCTTTCATTTTCTAAATAATCCAATCTGAATGTTTGCTGGTAGAGTATGTATCTCTTTCTCGCCTATAATCTTATTGTTCAATAAACTTTTGACATGAATCTATTTCCTGCTTCTTTCCTTCCCTTTCCCTCTACCTTCCAGTGATTTCATTCTAAAAGAAACTAGACCACAATACACATTTTTGAATTACAGTGAGCTACACAAAGATCACATTCCAAATTCATCAGTATATTTGAAATGTGGTAAAAAAAAAAGGGCTTATTCTTCATTTTAGTGAGAATGGTGTCACTGGAATGTGAGAAATTTTGTCATCCAGCTGTGAATTTGATCATTTAAGTCTTAAAAACATTTTTCAACCCAACAGCAGTGAAACTGCTTTCTCACGTTTTCAATTATTTGTTGTAGCCTCTGTAAGAGACTATGCAGCAATTTGTCAACATTCTCTGTATATATTAAACAGTTCTAAATAATTCTCCGGACTGAAAAGAACATTAGTGTTATATGCATATATTTGCATGTTATAACTAATTTGCAAACTTTCAGATGGTACTTTGGGATGATGTTAACATCCTTGTGTAGAGAGAGGGAGAAAGATTAAATTGCAATGGAACTGGTTTTACCACTAGGGGGCAGCGTTACATGGACTAGACTAGAGAATTCTTCAGGCACTAAGTTCTGTGCTGTGCAGTGCTGTGAAACAACTGTGAATTACTGAACGATTTGTGCCGGCTATTTCTTCAATACAGAACTGTTTCTCTTTGAAAGTTCTACGAATCTTATTTTTAAAAAATAATGCACCTCAAATTTGGCTCCACAGAATGCAATATAGTGTCTGTAATTAAATGGTGTTATTTAATGGAATTTTGTAATTGGGGAGTGTTTTTTAAACTATTTCCATCTGAAATGATCCCACAGAGCATTAAAGACCAAGAAAAACATGCAGCTGCATTTATAGGGTTTAAAACAAGACTGTACAGAGGAATATCACTCTTACTCTGGAGCGTCCTAGTAAAACCTATAAAAAACAAAATAGCATTCACATCATATTCAGTGCTGTGTTCAAATATTTCAAATAAAGAAAGGAGAGAAACTCTTCATTCTCACACATCTTCCCTTCAATTCCGCAGTCATATTCCAGCCACCACACGCTGTTTTAATAATGCCATGTCGATTTGAGGGAGGTCATTATTTTGGCTGGTCAGTTTCTGCCTGATTACACTAAATGATCTGCCATTAGAACAGGCCAGGAAAGACCACTCAGACACATACTACATTCTTTTCAATTTCATACGCACCGTTCCTTTCTCCAAAGGCCTTTACCCAGTCATCTGAATTGCAAAATCCAATATCTTGAAAAATAATTGACTTCACCGTGGGGAAATCATTTCCATGTTTTTCATTAAAAGTGCATGTATTTTAAAGCTGTTGAAAGGTGTTTATACGTTTTAAACTTTGCAGTGATTGTGTGAAGTAACTGGAGTGATTCCCTGCTTAGCGCCAGCGTTACGCATTGTAAAAAGGCCTTGGATTGGAACGCACACACTGTGATTGATGAGAGCAGTTTTGCTCAGTACTCGTTTGAGTAGCAGTTCCTTATATCGCATCTGTCTGTACCTTTGGCCCACAGTTGCTTCCAACTCCTGACATCTATGGCTGGACAGAGGAACATGTGGTCAGTACCTAATATTTACTCCATGCAATCATGTTGGGTCCAAGTGAGACATACCACTGTCTTTATCTTTAATGCATTCCGGACCACCAGATATTCTGATTCTTTCATTTACAAGGGCAGAGACTGGTTTGTGAATTGTAATACTGATATTGTTTTTCGTAGTATTTCTGGATGCAGCAGATCTTTGGGGCAGGTACGTTGTTTGATATCATTTTGTTGTCATTTTTTTAAGTAGTTCATAATGAGAAGTCAGACCTCTGCCCTGTAGTTAGGTATGGGCTCAAGGCTTTTAACTGAAGTGATCTGAGAAAAAAATTGTTGATGTGATGGTGGTAGTGGGTCAGATTTTTGAGTGTGAAACCTGTGCGTGCATGCGTGTGTGAATGCGTGTGTATGTATGTGCGTGTGCATGCCTGATTTCCCATGATTCCAGACGAGGGGCCATGTGACATGCAGCTGTACGCAGACCTTTTTAAGGAGAACCATATCACGGGCAGGAGACTGCTGCTGCTCACGGAGACCGACATGAGGGACCTGGGGGTCAGATCCAAGGGTCACATCATTCACCTGAAGGTACTGCATCAGCACCACACACGGCTCCTCTGAACACTGGAGCATCGCCAGCTCATATCCCACACACACCCTGAAACACACCTGCCAGAGGGATGTGTCTGGCTTTCATT
The DNA here is from genome assembly GCF_013368585.1 of Megalops cyprinoides. Classification (NCBI taxonomy): domain Eukaryota; kingdom Metazoa; phylum Chordata; class Actinopteri; order Elopiformes; family Megalopidae; genus Megalops; species Megalops cyprinoides. The sequence goes on from NC_050593.1 coordinate 34,357,781, forward strand.
GCCCAATCAGATTGCACAAGTTAACTTGTGGTAGGGTTTGAATGGTGTTGTGCTCAAACTTACTCATCTGGGAGTCCTGTTAGTCTGGTCTGACACTGTTGCTCTTTTAACTTGAATGGATACACTCATGTTCTGTTGTGCTGGAAGTCGCTCTGGATAAGAGCATCTGACAAATGATTGTAATGTAATGTGTCTCATGTTCTCAGAGATATATTTCAGTCCAGTCCAATTGTGGAATGTATCAACTAAAACTAGAAAATGACTTCGACATGCGAGAGTTGCCACATAGTTTCTGTGATTAACAACATATGTTTCGTGTTGCCTTTCAGAGCGAGATTGAAAAGTTAACCCATGACTACCTGGGTCTTTTCCATTTCCCCCCATTAATGAAGGTAAGCAGTGATGGTGTTCTCTTTCATGTGAGTAACAGCTGGATAGGTCGCCATTTTTAACTGTTCCAGTCTGGGGTCCTACAGGATGAAGAAGAGGAGGAGGAAGAGGAGGAGAGGAAGGTTATCAGCCTGGAGCTGGTGTTTGGTTACCACTGGAAAGCTGGAACAGGTCCCCAGGTAGGAGGGTGCAAGGGCAAAGAAGGAGGTCATTAACAGCAAACTGTAATGAGAAACAGTGAAAACATCCCCAATTCAAGCACAGCAAATAATCAAATAAAAGCTGTAACATATTAAATATTAAAAATGAAATGTTAGTTGCTGTTTTAGCTTTATCTGTACTTTGGATATTCATAAAGGTGTACTTTTCTTTCTGATTATTATTTGGGACATACTATATAATTTATGTAACATCTTCATTTCGAAACACAATATGTTTTCCTTGTTGAAAGAACTGCTCATTACTAATTAAAATGAGCTTTAGATTTGTCAAAATTGGCATGGTTTTTCATGTTGAATAAGTGCAATTGTCATATTCATTTCATTCAGGTTGTCCCCATCAACCTCAAGCAAATATTGACCACTGTCATGCTAAGAATGATTTATTTTTTTTCTCAGAAATATATATTTCTTTGTTTTTGAGAAGGAAAATTGAATGTTTCATCTATAGTAATGTTTCATATTCATCCCCACTTGCACTGGGCTCTTTGTGAGGGTCTCAAAGGATGGAAAAAAGATTGCTTCTCCACTTGCTGTTTGAATATTATAAAAAATGGCCCATTTAGCCAGAAGTCATTTTCTTTTTTAAAGGCAAATGTTATTTAATCATTCAGCTGTTCATTGTCCCATCATAAATAGTCTCTTTTCAGTGCTTTCGGCGGGGCTGAAACGAGCTCGCTAATTGCCTCCCATTTTCACTGACATGTGGTGGTTTAGTGGGTAGAAAACACAGCAGGGAGAAGGAAACAGGAGGCTGAGAAAATGAGAGCTAATTATTTTCCCCTGCCTGGTGTCAGGTTCTGTGTCAGCCTTGTTTTTACAAACTGGAAGGTTTTTTCGCACTAAATAAAACAAACCCGTGCGGTGGGTTTTTTTTTCTTTTCGGCCCCCTCTTTTTGCTTGGCGGTGTCATGGAAGCAGCTGCACTTCTCAAAGACGAAACGAGGGCCCTGCGATTGTGCGGCCACCATCTGACGGCCACCGAGGGTCCCCGCTAATGAGGATATCAGCGCGCTGCCAAAGCGAAAGGTGCTGAATTATGTATGAATCTTCATTAGGAGCGCCCCGGGCCCGCGCGTCATTACCGCGCATTGTTTCCGCTCCAGCGATTCGGGCCGCCGCCGCGCCTCGGAGTCGCTGAGCCGCAGACCCCGACAGGGCCCCCGAAGGACCGGCCGCGCGGGCTGTTACCGCGTCTCCACGCCGACAGCGTCCCCCGGCACCTCTCCTTTGAGCCCCCGTCAGGCCGTCGGTCCCCCTCGGGGGACGGCGCTGGAGTGAGTCTCCACTCCTTGCACGAGTGCATTAGCCGTGCGCCTGTGATCCCGCGCTCTGTGATCCCCGGCACAATGGATCGGCCCCAATCGTGATCCCAGCCTGGTTAAGCCGTGACCTGGGCCAGGGTGTCACGGCTGCATTACGGCATTATGGGAGGGGAAAAAAAATGGAAGTCATTACAGCTTTGTCAGCATTCGGGGACAGAGACAGATCTATTTAAGTCTGTTTTTTTCTGGGTTTGTCTCTCTCTCTGTTGCTATCACACATTTTAGTGACATTTAAAATAGAACAGTACATTACATAATAGCACAGTGTAGACCAAAATATATGTGTTTCTGCAAGGGAAAACCTTTGGGCTTTTTAAATTTTTTACCACACTGATCATTTCAGTTGATGTTAAGATGAATATGATCATTTGGTATATTAAATCAGTGGATACTGAAAGACATTTTCCCCTCCAAGGCCAGGTACAAACTGTTATGTTTCATTTAATTTTCATTTTCTGCAGATTGCAGGTATGGTGTTTTATCGTGGAGTGTAACTAAGAATATTTTTTAGCTTTTTATTCCTCAAAATTATGACTTGCTTCCCTGAGAATTTTTTTTTTTTTGGTTTTCGAACTATCCTCTGAAAATCTGCATCCTAATCCAAGCCCTGATAAAATAACGACTCTCTTTCCATAATCTGTCCAGAGGAATAAAATCAAAAAGGGGTACATGGTGGAACCCCTTCTCCTTTGATCATTGAACAGCAGGTTCCCCTCCATCAGAGAGCTGAAGTGAGAATTACCTGTTGAAAATAAGACATCACCAGTTGCCTATGAACCTGTAGAATGTTACACCCTTTAATATCCCAGTACCACAACAAGAAACATTCAACATAAGAAACATTCAACATAACAGACCAAAATATTCAGCATAACAACCCTAACACAGAGACAGTACAGCAACTACAGCAACACTGCTGTCTTCTGCACAAGTTATTCAAAGCAGTTATGGCAGATGGGATGAAACTTTTTCCAAATTTTGTCTTTTTATAAGTTATCTGTTTGTATCTGATACCAGAGGGGAGGAGTGAGAAGCTATGTCTATGTACTATGTGCCATTACCTGGCAATGACCTCTAGGCTGTGCTGGTGGCTTGTGTTACTGAGCTGTTTGCCCCTCGGATGCTGTCACGGGAATCATTGCAGCTTTGTGGTTATTTTTGTGAAATCTTAGGAGCCTGCAGTCCAGTTCAGTCATCAACCAGGCTGAGGCAGAATGGCTCGTACACTCTGAACTCAGGGCTTAATGCTGTATCCCTCAAAGGGCTCTCCCTGTTTCAGGACTGCAAATGGAAGATGTACATGGAGCTTGATGGAGATGAGGTGGCAATAGCCTACATCAAGGATGTCGCGTTTAACGCCAACAGACCTGATGTGGACGTCGTCAAGATGACCAAGGTGTGGCCGTGTTAATGTCATAAAAACTGAATCCTTCATATTCATATTTTAATCATTGTGTGTGTGTGTGTATATGTGTGTGTGCGTGTGTGTGTGTGTGTTCACAGAGATCTAAGTCACAAAAGCCTGCAAAATCCTTTGAATTCAAATCCTTTTTCTGTCTTTGCAGTACGTATACCACACACCATGCGATGGACTGGTTATATTGCACATTGTCAACTGCTGTACTAGTGGTCTCAGATTATGTGGACATAAAGACAGAATAAACACAGAGTTATATCTTTCTTCACAGCCACCATTCGTGATGGATAAGTGGGTAGTTGGCCTGTGCGATAACCAGGTTGTAGACTGTATCGTTAATTACGAGGTAAGGCTTTTATAAACAGGTTCACAAATGTATTACATTTATTCTGAAGTATGATTATGGATTTATGCATATTACAGGTATGATCTGTTAGACAGAGTGCCCACTGTTACAGCTGAACTATACATTATGTTTGGAAGACTTGGCTTCCTGTAATTTCTAGGCAGTCTAGTCAGGTTAGCACAGGTTAACTTGTGGTAGGGCTTGAATGGTGTTGTGCTCACACTCACTGCCTGGGAGTGTTGTTAGCCTGGTCTGACACTGTTGCTCAGTCAACTTGAATGTGTACACACCTCTGTTCTCTTGGGCTAGAAGTTGCTCCGGATAAGAGCATTGGCTAAATGAATGTAATGTAAATGTAATGGGAAAATATGACAATGAGGTTCAACGTTGAAAAATCATTCAGCGTATACACCAAAATGATCCAGGTTAGTGGGCCTGATGTCTGACCGTGTGCATATTGTTTCTATATCAGAATGATGTCAGATCACCTAAGGTCACCAGACACAGCCATGAGGTGTGGTGGAACGCCACCAGTGGGACAGATGACATCATAATGGTGGAGCTGGTGATACAGACCAATCAGGTCACCTCGGAGGGCGTTCCCAGGAGCAGGTCCAACTCAGGTAACCCCTCTGGAGCAATTAGGTCGTTTAGATTCAGGTATGCTATAGTTCACAAAAGAACATGTAGAGTAAATCATGTGGCCCAGAGAATTTCAGAAACTTAAGCCTTATATACAACATTATCCGCTAAATGACAACAATGTAATACTTACGTATAGCTGCTTACATATGTTACAGTTTTTACATGTCATCTATTTATACAGCTGGATATTTACTGAGGCAGTTCTGGCTTAACACTAGCAGTGTTGTGTGGTGGTAAGGAGCTGTGCTATTAGCCAAAAGGTTGCTGGTTCTGTTCCATGCTGGGGCACTGCTATTGTACCCTTCTGCAAGGTACTTCACCCACAACTGCCTCAGTAAATATCCAGCTGTATAAATGGGTAGCATTGCAACCTATGCAAGTCACTATTGATAAGAGTGTCTGTCTGCTAAATGACAATAATGTAATGCAATCTAGTTAGCGTCTTGTTTGGTGCTTGCCTCGTTTCAGACGTGGATCCCAGGTGGATGCACAAGCTGAGGCTGAGGCACCTGAGGAGTCAGACTCAGCGGCAGCAGTCAGCAGTGACCCCCACGGGCCCCTCCCACGCCAGCACGCTCCCGCAGTTCCTCTCCATGTACGAAGACCAGGCCTCCTACGCCGCCGCCGTCAGGAGGTCCCCCAGCCGAAGCCCGCTCTCCCCCTGGACAGACTCCCGCAGCTCCTCCCCCACCTCAGGCCTCCCCAGAAGGCTCACCTCCCTCCATCTGGGGTCAAAGGGCAGCAGCTCCTCCAGTACCACCTCAGAGAGCACATATGAGAGAGAGCGCCCCCTAATGGCCAGAGCCAGGTGCATCTCCCACAGGAACAGCTACCCTGGCAATACATTAACAATGTCAGGAGGAAAGGGGGGAGGCATATGGTCCCCTTCAGGAACTAGGGGTACGGACAGGCCTGGTAGAGACCTGTACCACGGAGCCCGGTCTCGGTCCCATTCGTCTGCTGTGGCTGCGCAGAACCACCCCAGGGTGATACCTGGCATTTCACCAGCAGGGGGCAGCACCAGGACAGAGCCAGAGGACACCAGAGTCAGTGAAGGGGGCTGGATCAGAGTGCAGCGTCAGAAAAGGATTACACGGCAGGACACTACTAAAGAGGTCAAAGGTCGGCCCAGGAAAGGAAGCAGAGGGGGTCATGGGCGAACCTGAAGTCCCTGCTGTTCTCTTCCCTGATGGATACACAAACTTTTACTATGGTCCTGCACACTTCCTCTAACAAAGGAAAGACAGTTTACACTCGTATGAGAAACAGTCATGAGTACACTGTCCTCATTGGGAACACTTCTTCCTGTAAGGTGTGCTCTGACATAGGGAATCCACTGTGACTGCCTAGGTCATGATAGAATGAACAATTCTACTATTTAATATTTTGTACAGGTTAGGTCTGCAGGATAGTGACGTCATAAAATATGAACGTGAATATGAATTGATTATTTTTATGAATTAATTAGTGTTCTTCCAGTTATTTTGCAAAAGGTTTTTGTAAGCTTGCAATGTGTCTCTTGCACTGTCATATGACCATATGTATTGTGTATGTCCCCATGTATACTTATGCATTCTTTGCTTTTACTATAATTATATCCTACTTTGGATCTTTCAAACCATTTTACATATTTATTTTTAATACTCAAAGGGCTAGCTTTACAGACGGGCATTAAGCCTAGTCATAGGTTTATGGAATTCCCCATTAAAAGAAATGTCTTTGCCTACAGTTAGGTGTAATCCTTGACTATGAAACTGGCTAAAAAATGTTTAGAGAATCCATTGTGGTTGAATCCTCTGCAACAGCAGATGTTTATTGCCATTGATTTGTTTTATGTGACACGTAAAGGTATACAGCCTGACTTTCCTCCTGGAAGCTACAATGAAAGGTAGTTTCAACCTTTCTCCATAATAAAAATATTTCATCATTGCCAAATGATCCATAACAATACACTATGTCAACTATCTTATCCTAGCCAACTGGGTCAAAGTGTTTCAGAGTCAATTCATTTAACTGGGAATCGGACCAGGCACTGTCTCTCTCCCCCCCCCCCCCCCCCCCTTATGCAAATAAGCAGGAAGGCCACGGCACAGGACTTCACACAGGTAGAGCGTAAATACAGAGCTATAACTGCATAGCAAATGAAGGAAATGCAACCATACCATAACAAATGCAACCATACCATAACATATCATTTACCGTAGCGCATATCATCGCCTTTACCCGTTTTTGTTGGAAGATCGTGAGCTGTTGGTGTGCGCTGTGCTCTTAATTTGAGAAGTTGCCGGACTAGGTCGAGTTTGCAGTAACTTCAACCTGTTGTAGTTACCCAGAAAATGTACTCAACAAATGTACTCAACTTTACAAGATTCCCTTCAGCTAAGAATGTTCTATCGAATAACTAGTCAGCTGTGACGAAGGAGAATTCCACGGCAACTCCCTCTGATGATTCTGCGACAGCAGCCTCACCTGCCACCAGGTGCCAGGATGAGTTCGCGCTGCTTCCGGAATGTGCCTTCGGTTCCCATGGCACCCTCCTCCTCTTCTTTGTCCGATGACAGCTGTGACAGACTCGGTTCCGATGGATTTGCCAGCACCGTAAGTAATCTGCATTTCCACCGATAAGATAAGGATGTGTAGCCCTCTCGAATAGTTGAACTTGATGGGTTTGAATGCTGTCGTGTGTGATTTTCTTGTCACGGCTGAGATTTTTTGCATTTCTTTCTGCACGGAAGAAAGCCCGTTTCAGCAGGTCAGGATGAAAGCAGAAACGTCAAAGGTGTTTGAGACCCCCCCCCGATACCATCAGCATCAGCATCAGCAATGTCCAGGGAAAGACGTCCATGGCTGTGTGTTGTAATAGGAAATTATCTGATGGAAGAAGAGGTGGAAGAACAGTGGCAGGAATGCTGAACAACATTCTCCTGTGTCCACAGAGAAGGAATGGCTGGGAAATGTCTAACCTTTCACCTTAAAATGTGAATTTCCTTGTTATTAAATGACCGATGCTTAGGTGTGCAAATTTCACAAGTTGATTTAAAACACATGTTCTGTGATGTAATTAAAATATATTCATACAGGTGTCCAGTTCCAGATCTCCCTCCTGAGTTGTTACAGCAGCTTGTGCTGTGCGGAAATTCGAAGCTGACTCGGCCTGCTGAAACTCCGCGCCCAGCCCAATGCTTCAGGGTGCCCATATGAAGTTCCTCTTCCGAGAGAGACCTTCTCCCAGCCCAAGGCCTCAGGGCATGACTGTGATGAGGGTCAAAGCTTCATGGACAAGATAACAAGGCAACGGTGGGTGCATTTGCAGGGAGAAGTAAAGAGTAATGGTGTGGGTTCATTGTATGCAGAGGGGCAGAGTAGCTGTTGATTCATTTGCATACAGACGGGTGTAGTAACTGCCAGTTCATTTGCATGTAGAGGGGCGGGGTTATGGGGTGGGTACATTTGTATGGAGAGGGGAGGAGTCACTGTCAGTTGTTTGCATGCAGAAGGGGGAGTTTACGGGGTGGGTACATCTGCAGGGGAGGTGGTGGAGACGCTGTGTGGGGTGGCATGGGCACTCGTGTGCTTTTGTTTCCTTTGCTTGCAAAGCTGATGGCGGAACCGATCAGAGTGTCCAGGCTGTTTCCTAACAGGACGTCACCCATGGCAACGGCGGTGAGTTAGGACCTGCTTTAAAGTCACTGCGGTAGCTTAGATTAAACATGATCCAAGATACAAGAGCATCTTTTTCTTCACGCCCCATCTGCCCCAGTTCGGCACTGTGTTACGATGTTTGTGTGATGGGTGGGGTCAGCTGACCGTACAGGTGGGACGCTGTACTTTGGGATGGTTGTCTTGGTGATGACAGGTGCGTGGCGTTTCCCTTGCAGCCACAACACATGTCCTGCACCCCTCCCTCCACAGCCCCATCCCCTATAGGAGGAACCGTGTGTGCACCTCTCGCCCCCTCACACACTATTAAAAAAAACTTTGGTCTTTGAGCAAACAAAGATGGCCATATTTTACAGCACTTCTGGGTAGTTTATAAGATATCAATCCATACTTTCTGTAAAATGGATAATATTAAGTAATATGCATACGTGAACTGCATTATATACGGCCATAATGGAATTCCTAACTTCAAAACCAGGGTTTTCAAAAACGGGTTTCAGTCATGGCACATGTGACCAGGCACACTGTGGTTCCATAACTGTTACAACAGAATTTAACTGAATAACTCATAGCCTATGCATTCTATTGCTTTTTTATCACTACTTCATGATGTGAAATATGCATATGCACACAGCATTTTTGTAGCATACGTTTTATGTCCTTAAGTTTTGTAGCCACTGTAAAGTGAAATAAACATTTCATGTCATATTTTTCCAGTTCCTATATTAAATACTTTAGATTCAGGTTGGTATCAAGACCAGAAAGCCCCTGTTAAGCCCAGTAACCCATTTACACACACTGAAAGAGCCATTTCTATTCAGATACCACAGATAACTGAGAAAGCAAACATTTTCTTTTCTGATGTAGTGTCATGGAATGACTGAGAGCAATTTTACATCAGATTCACTTTTAAGCGATTTAAACCTGGTCCATTTTCAGAGTTGAGGTTTGTTTCATTTCAGACATCCTAAGTGAATTTTGTTTCGACTGCCATCCACCTGCAGAGGTTCTCTGGAGAATCTACAGTTGTGATGGTGACATGCTAAGTACTGTGGTTTTGCTTTTCCTGTGTGTTAGGTGGCAATTTCACCAGGTAACTACAGGAGAAAGGAGCAAAGTGGGAAAAAGTATGTCTATCTGGGAGATGCAGAAACTTATTTGGTATAACAACCAGACATGGGAGAAGCTGAAATTATTCTCTGATCCTTTTGCTAAGGGCAATCAAGACACACTATCTGAAATTTGTGAGGAAGAAGATGGTTTGTGTATGTCATTACTTCACTTGTTGGTGACAGGTCTGCCATAGAGTGACCAAGGCTGTAGGGACTTATCCTCAGGGCCATGAATGGAAGGTCAAGAGAACAGCGATAGAACTGTTTAAAAAGTCTGAGTTCAGGTCCATTTGCTGTTTGTAGTTGTTGGGTACATCTTATCCTAGGTGCTCTGTGCGAAAAGGCAGATAGCTAAAGCAAAGGGGAAAATGTCACCGCTGTAGTTTGTCATTTCTGATCAGTCTGATTCCAGGTAAACCCAAATGTGTTTGCCTTTCTAGTGCGTACCGAGATGGAGCCGAGTTGCCAACACACTCAATGACACCTGTTTGATCTTTTTAATTTGCATCATGATGTGACTCCATCACTGTCAACGCTCCATATATTGCTCCATATTAACTGGACCACACTTACATTTGAGGGTCCAATAAACTAGGTGTGAAAGTGCCCTAAAATTCATAAACAAAAAACAGTGGATGAAACCAGACACAGGTGAGGAGGGTCATCATGGGGCATCAGATTGCTGTGATAAATATAATATACGGATAAATATATTAAATATAATATATATTAAATATAACATGTTTAATACCAAATTAAATGTAGAGGTTGCAGATTTGTTGTGTAAGAGTGAGAGAGGCAATTTGGTATTTAGGAACACTTGTGATCATTTGAGCTACATAGTGGATAAAAATACATGGTATTTGGAATAAGGAAAGATGTCTCATAATTTAAATTTTATTTTCATTTGTTAAAACATTTCTCCAAAATTAACCTAAAACGTATTGTAATATTTTTAAACAATTTCATCTTTCCAGCTGTACCAGAAATAAAGGCAAAAGTAGAAAGTGAAACTTTTTAGATTTCGCTTGCACAACAAAAGTTGCATAACAAAATATTCCCTAGTATAGCAGCACAAGAAGTTCTAAAGCATTCACAGACTTTGAACACTTCAATAGGCTCAGTGCAAGGCAATTGAATGCAATGAAACATAATTTAGATCACACAAACCATCTGTTTCTGTCCTGTACTTCAAAACCATCTTCTGTTTACCTGAGGAAAAGTTTACTTACTTGCTCAAACAATGCAGAAACAAACATTTTTTGCTAAATGTTTCTGCAACATTCAGTAAGTCGCAAATTGTGAAATGTTCCCTGAACCACTACAGTTCCTGAACTTGGTCTGAACTCACCAAACCGTGCTCTCCCTAGTCTTCAATGGGCTGGGATCATAGAGAACCTTCTGGAAGTAAGTCTGATTCTGTCTGATGGAATGCTGACCATCCTCATGAAAAGAACACTGTTTACAAGCCTACACAGTCTGCATCAGCACTCTGACAACCCCCCACCAGTGAATGACACAGCCGAGCTCCAGAGAGACCCCCCCCCCCCCCCCCCCCCAATGGCTGCTCTCACACACTCAGCAGTAGAGCCACTCCTGCCAGTACCCACTTGGCCGGCCGCTCCTTGGTCTTCAGGTGGAAGGTCCACACGTAGGTCTGCCCCCGCAGCTTGGTCTTGTAGACGGGGCACTCGTAGATGTTGCGGGTCTCCTGCCGGTCATTCGGGATGGCCCTCACGAAGATGACGGGCATGCTCGGAGTCAGCTCCTTCAGCCGCGCCTCGGTGATGTGCCCCCCCTGGAGGTCCCATCTGGCCCCTGAGGCGGGGGGGAGAAGAGGACAATTACCCTCCCCACACAGCCTGCGGAGGGGCCGAGTGATCTACGACACGGCCTGCCAGAATACTTCATTAGATAACTGGCCCTAATGGGGTGGAAACAATTAGCAGCCCTCTAATGGGACTCTCGTACCTGTAAATCACTCCGCACTTTTAAAGCGTTTCGCCCGTCTCTCCCTCTCTCTCTCTCTCCGTCTCTTTCTCTCCCCCCGTCTCCTTTCACAGTGATTTTCACTTTGCCTCTGCCACTCATGCACACTCAGGTCAGGCGATGGTTGAATTACTACCTGCCTTTTCTGCCAGCATGTGGCCCCCAATGTCAATGTGCGGTGGCATGTGGAGCACCAGCATTGCGCCCAGCATACGACCAGCTCATATCCCAGGCTGTACATTACATCCATCTGTATTTATCTATTAAATCAGCAGATTAAAACCTAAGACCGAGTTCCAGGATTCTGATATCAGTGGCCTGACACTGAGCCATGCTGTTTAATTTGCTGGAGCAGCCGGGTAACGCACGGCAGCAGTGGCTTTCTCCTTGCAGCTGCAGTGGGATGCCAACACTTACCCTCCATGTAGAGCCCGTAGACATAGGCCCCCTCCCTGGCTGGCTGGTTGAAGTCCTCCTTGAATTTTTTGGTGACGTCCACAGTGAGGTTCATTTTGTCCAGAGGCCATTCGTTCTTCCTGGCCAGGCTCTGCATTACCGCTGGAATACCAAACCGTTACATTACATTACATTATAACATTATACCAAACACCAGACTAACAGCTGCTAACCAGGCTTTCACCGCACCGACCCATGTGGTGAACACGACCTGTCTGATCTAACATGACCCGAAACTGCATGCTTCATTTTCAGCGTATGTCATTTTAATTAATCAAATGATTTAACATTTCTGAATAGTCACAATTAATGCAAGTCATTAAAACAAACTATTACTGAGATCCATCGCTGCTGATGTCTGTGGTGAGAGAATGAGAAGGTGTTTGGCACAAAAAAGAGTACTGTAAAGCACTGGTAAAAGACACCATTTGATACGTACAATATTTTATATTTTAACTTCAATAAATTAAAATTAAGTTTGCATAATCATATTTGTTTAATTTTGATATGTAAATACAACTCACTAGGGAGACCAATACTCTGTCAATATTTTGGACTCCAGTCTCCAGTGCTTCAGCTGATGGTGGGCAAAATGTCAAAATGAAAATTAATTACCAGCATTGAATTTATCTTCACTTTCTTTGTGGCAGTATTTTTTTGTCTTTACTGAACAATGATTTCAATATTGAAGCAATAGCAGTTTCAATGTGGGTCAATTAACAAAAACATGTAAATTCTTGTGTTTTGTGAAAAATGCTAAATCTTTTTTTTATTAGATAAACTAAACACAGAAATTGCTATGCTTTGAGGGATATTGTGAATGCTAACTAAAACGTAGACATCTATAAACCATTGTCACGCTCTGTTGTACATTTTCCTCTGTGTACGTATTTCTGTAAAAGTATTTAAATCACAATGTTGTCATTTTCAGTCGTTTGCCAAGGATCTTCACATTTCTCCTTCAAAAAAACAAACGCTTCAGAAACTATTAGCATAATAAAGATGCACTCGAAAATACCAGTATTAAACACCAGTGATCATCCACTTTGGGGTGATGAATATTTAGGGAAATAATTGTTTTCGACGCTCAAGCGTCGGGCTGATCTGGTAATCAAGCTATGAAATACAATATTTATTCATTAGAGCGGATTTAATGAGGCCTCGCGGCGCTAATTACGAAAACCGCCGTAGCAGTAAATTAGCAGCGAGTGGCGGCCGTGCGGCGGGGGGGCGGGGGGGGTTTACCCGTGAGGAAGGACTGGGGGTTGAAGAGTCCTGACAGCCACACCACGCTGGGCAGGGCCAGGTCCTGGGTCCAGCTGTCCAGCTCTCGGCACCTCAGCAGCACGTCGTTGTACCTGCGGACAGGTGAGCACATCTCTCTCACTGCCCCCCCCCACCTGGGTCTCAGTGTCCCTGTCTGACTGATGAATTTGGTCACCCGAAAAAAAAAAAAAGGGGAAAGTGTGCTGGAGCCTTCTACTGTGAGGGCTGGGTTAGAAGCCTTTGCAGATGCAATAATAACCACATTGTTAGTACGATTATTATTATTAGTGTAGTAGTAGCTGTACCTGTAGACCCTGCATTTGTAGTAAGATAATCATTGTTTTAGGATGTATGAAGTGATATCCCCCCATCCCCCTCTCATTGCACCTTTAAAAGGCTCCACGGCTGTATGCATGTTCTTATACACTGCTGTTGTGCCCTTGGGAAAGGTACTTAACCCACAATTGCCTCAGTAAATATCTACCTATTACCTGGATAAGAGTGTCCGCTACATGATAATAATGTAATATAATATGTGTGTAATGTATGTAATGTGTGTGTGTGTGTGTGTGTGTATGTGTATGCATATGTATATGTATATGTACATATGTGTGTGTGTGTGTGTGTGTGTGTGTGTGTGTGTGTGTGTGTGTGTTTGTGTGTGTGTGTGTACATGTAACATGTTCTTTCTGAATGAAATACATGATGGACTTCCATCATGATAAGCCGTCATTGCTGCATGATAACCAGTTGGCATTCTACAGTAACAGGAGCAGAGCCCTTGGGCACGTGGGACATGAGGAGAAACGGAGCACTTTGTTCTCTCAGAACAGGAGCCTCTGGCCGTAACCCCCACCACCCGAAACCGGGACAGGGGAGCACTCGGTCGCCCGTGGAGCCTGGGACCCCGAGGAGGCGGCATCAGCGCGGCGTGTGACATGTTACTCACCACTGCGCCAGGCTGAGCGTTGATGGATACGCCAGCTTGGTCCAGGTGTCAGGGACATTATCGAAGAAAAGCGCCGTCTGCAGTTGCTCCATCTCTGAGGAAATTGCCAACTCACCCTAACAAAAGGAAGCGTAAGTGCACTGCCTGCCGCCTCAAAGGCGGCGTGATAAGATGACACGATAAATAGTGAATTCCTCACGGAGGGGGAAAAACATCAGGTGGCGGGATTTTTTTTTGACAATTCTCTTAT